>NW_004955533.1:1162051-1181005 GCF_000276665.1 Chinchilla lanigera | reverse complement strand
AAAAAAAAAAAAAAAAGAAAAAAAAACAAAAGACAGGACAAAGTAGAAAAAAACAACAATTCATAGGAAGACGTGGCACAAGTATTTTATAGGAAATTGTATACGCAGGTGTCAAAACCTAGTATTTCACTTTCCTGGAATTGAAACTCTGCAAGTCAAAGCTTTAACAAGGACTTTTGTAGAGTCTTCTGCACTGAATTACCACTGAAATCAGAGGCAAAACCCTAAGCCACACTCAAGCCGGGCGAAGTACAGGCCCTTGGAACGTGACAACTTGTGTGATGGTGTTCAGGACTCTGCTCTCTTCATGCAGAGGCCTGGGCGTTTACATGTCTCAGGGGCTATGCTGCTGGGGGAGAATCCTCCCATCTCTCTCCCAGGAACACATACGCCGCAATATCATTAAACAACAAAAAACCACAGCAAAGCCCTGGTGAGAAATGTCCCAAAATGTGCAGTGGTTACCTATCAACAGACCGTGGGATTCAGTGGAATTTTCCCTACAGTTTTACACATTTTTCTATGGATGTGAATAAGTCACCCATCCCTTAAAGACAATGCACTACTAGGTGATTTTGCTGTTGTGCAACAGCAGAAGATACTTCCACGAACTAAGATGGCAATGGTATCACCAGGTGACCTCCCCGTTACCGTTTGTGTCAGCATGCCCCCCAAAGCCTCGTGCAATCATGGGGCGGGCTTCTAGGGTTTGTGATTGACCCATGGTCCAATGGGTGTGAGTGCCACACCTGCCTGGGGTGGGAGCCTGCATACAATGTGAGGGAGGGAAAGAGGCTGCTCTTTCTACTGCTCCCTCCCCGCCTTTTGCTCTTGTTGCTTTTGCTGTCTTCCACCGCCATGAACTGCTGCCCTCTCTGCCTTGGAGCTGGCCAAGTACGGACTGAAACCTCCACAAACTGTGAGCTAAATAAACCTTTCCTTCCGTAATTCTGGGTGCTGGGTATTTTGTCTCAGCAATGAGAGGAAAGTAACCAACACACCCCCCGCCTTTGGTTGTAGTGTTAGGAATCGAACCCAGGTCCTCACAAATGCTAAGCAAGCCTGCTATCACTGACCTACATCCCCAACAGGTGGGACCACTGCGGTAAAGGCAGTCTGAAGTTGACCAAAACGTTGTTCTATGGTATATATTACCATATGCTGTTTTTCAAAAACAACCCAAGCTTTGCCTGCCTTGAAGTTCCTTGATCTTGCCGGAGAAAGCTCGCCCTGACGCTCCGGCTGACCAGTGCTTTTCCCTTTCATTCCTTCTGAGCTCTGGGCCTTGGGCTCCTGGAGAAGGCCTGAGCCCCTTAGGCCATTCCCGCTTCCTGGAGCCGAGGCAGAGCACAAACAGAGAGCGGCAAGTCTGCCTCTGCGTCTGAGGTTTCCCATGGAAACTTCTCGAAGATTTAGAAGTTTAAGACTTTTAAGCAGGCTGCAGCAGTGTGCGCCTGTAGTCAGGAGGCCCGCTTCAGCCAGGAATTCAGACCCACCTGGACAACACTGCAAGACTCCGTCTTATTAGTGAAAAAGCAGAAAGCTCTCGGCCCCAGCCCCAGTGCTGGGGACAGACAGACCGCACCGCGGCCGCCGGCGCGGACCCACCTGCACGTGCCTCTGCTTGAGCAGCGTGTCGTAGCGGTTGGACGGCGGCAGGTGGATGGCGGCACCCTGGCTCTTGCACTCCGAGCGCAACCGTTTGTCAAGAAGCAGACTGGCACAGAAGGGGAACAGGGCATTTTCACACGCTGAACTTTTATGGGAAATCCAGACCACATGACACAAGGTCTAGTATCCGAGTCACAAACCAGCCACGCACCTTCCAGCCATAACCTTGTAATATGCGAATATCTGGTCCGCAAGCTTGTACACAAACTGGTCAAAACACAGATTCACCTGAAGGGGAGGAAGCACACAGAAGACCTCAGTTCCCCAAAGCAATTCCAAACGACACAACGTCAGGACAAGATCTCTGAAGGTAACAAATTTCTATGGAATTAGAAAAGAGAAAGTACAGTGAATTTTATTGTCCAATATCAGCACATTAAGTAAACAGCCGTGGCCAAAAGTGACCACTATCCTTTCACTAGAAAATTATACCAGGGATGTCTTTGCTGAGAGGCTCGCACACCCCTGCCTCATAAATACAGAGATACGAAGCAGTCTCTCTTCACAGACGCTCTCAGGGGGTTAAGTGGGCACAGCCGCTGGGGTCCCCGCTGGGCTGGCTCTGGCCAGAGCTGTGTTTTTCAGAAGCCACTGTCTGAGGGCATTTCAGGTTTCCCTTGGAACAGGGCTGGTGGCACTACGCACAAGGTCACCCGGGAGACACCCCCAAAACTCATACCTTTGCTTCAGAGAAGGCCAGCTAGCACCTTCCACTGAAACCACGCTGGGATGTGTGGGCCCTGCTGCGGGCCTGGCTCACGGAGCTGCCTGCTAAGAGGACACTTAGCCCCTCACCCGGTCTGCAGCCGCGGCAGCCATGACACCGCTGAGGAAAGGGCCATGCAGCTTTCATGAGGGGATCCAGACGCACGAAGTGATGTGTGGAGGCCGGGGCCCCCACATGTTAAGCTAAGAGACTGACCTCCTGAGGCGAGCGTGCACTGACCTGGTAACCCACTTGCGGGACCCTGTCCTTCAGGAATACCAGAGGCAAATAAAGCAGTACATGATGTGAGTTCAGCGAAGTACTATTTACAATAACCGCAAGCGCAGAGACTCAAGGAATGAAACAGGGCTTGGTCTGGAGCGCAGCGCGTGTTCCGCTCCGAGGACCGAGGGCGGCGGACACAGAAGCCGCGTGTGCTGTGACAGGCGTGTGTGGATGCCCCGGGAGCGGAGCTGCCCCGAGGGGCCTATTTCACGGTTTTAAAAAAGGTTTCATTCTCTTAACACGCAGAGGGAAGCAAGCGTAAGGGGTGTGGTGCTGAGCTCACCTCTGCCTCGATCTCGTCGTAGAGGAACTGCTTGCTGAAGCGGGTGAGTGCGTAGTGGGCGCTGTCGTTGTACAGGTCCAGGGAGTAGAGCACGTACCTGCGGAGGCCGCGGGGTCACCCCAGCCCGGAGCCCGCGGCCGCACAGCCCCCGCCCACAGGGGCGTCAGCTCTCACGCAAGGGAAACAGCTTCTATCTCCAAGGCCAATCCATGCCGTATGGAGTGCCCCCCCCCCCCCCGCAGACACAGGCTGATCCCACCGCGGGAAACGGCCTCATTCAGGGCACACAGACAAGGCCTCCAACTCCCACGCATTCCCACTGTTTACAGGATATTCTGAACAACAAAAGTGCGTCGGGAGGGTCTGTCACACCCTAGAATGACCGAACTGCCAGTAATGGAAAGGCTACTTCCAACAGCTCAAGGGGTGGGGTGCAGCTCACTGCGTGTGTGTAGCACACACCACGCCCTGGATTAAATCTCCGGCACCACAAAAAACCCCCCACAGAAACAAACCACTACAACCAACAACAACAAAGACCCCGCAGCAGCTGAAAGAGGGGTCTTCCAGGGTCTCACCACAAAGAACTGGGGGAAGTGGTGATGAGTATCATGTTTACCCTGATCCAATCACTGCATAACATGTACCCGCGCTGAAATAGCCATACATATGTATAATCACTACACACCAATTTTAAAAAGTGAATTTGGAGAAAGAGCAGTGATTTTCTTATTTTAATACTGAACTGTCTGACTTAAAAAGAAGACTGTATGACAGTCTCGGATGTATTGGGCCCAAGGCCAGAAGCTCCTCTTCCCGAGCTTGGGCCTGGGCTGGCAGCAGCCAGCGGCCTGCGGAGAAGCCACGAGAGCAGAGGGGACCACGTGGGACGGCCACCTGCTGGGCGGAGGCCTGAGCGCCTCACACTGTCACAGGGCTGTGCCACGTGGAAGGCAAGGACCTGCCCAGCACTCAGGGCTCCGGGGACCTCTGACGACTGACTCCGCAAGAACCGGCCCAGGGACAGTCCTCGGCTGTGAATATGACACCCCATTTTCTAAGGCTTTCCTGTCCACACGAGTCCTCGCCTGATTCTACAGCCCTGACTCAGAATCCTGACCCCGAGACCAAGCTAATCCATAGGTATTTCCTTCCTCAGTTTCTCTGCCCCAGAGGCTGCGCCCCAAGGGAGCAGGCCGAGTCGGGTGTCTGGGCCCTGTGACTTGCGTGCTCCAAGGCCCAGGCTCAGCTCAGCTCAGCCCCCAGCCCAGGCCTCACCCACACAGCCTCGCCCAGCAGCCATGCAAGGGAGGACCTGCCAGTTCACCGCCTGAGCTCCCGGCTTCAGTCCGAGGCCAAGGGACAGGTACTTGTGCTAAGCCCGCAGCTTTACTCGGGGAACGCGATTTCCAGCGCGGTGCGGACAACTGTCCTGGCTCCTCCACCCCGAGCACCCACAGGGTCAGCACAACAGCCCCGGCGAAGGCAGCCCTTGAGAGACACGCACTCCATCATCGAGGCCTCCTTGGTCTCCAGGATGTGGTCGGTCAGGATCCAGGGCACGGACATCTCAATGGGAAACTGGATCCTCCTGCCCATGGTCAGCTCCAGGAAGAACTCTCGGAACCACAGCTGAGAGAGGTCACAGCACTGCTGCAGAGTCTCTTGAAGATTCAAAGTGCACCGTGTTAACCTCCATGTACGGGAAAAGCGTCAGCAGACAACACAAGGGGGGCTGTGGGTGAGCGGGACCGCGTGCAGGCTGCCACAATTCCACCCTCAGCCCGACACACACACACACACACACACACACACACACACACACACACACACACGGCATGGACCTGAGCAGGGTGGAGCCGCCGGGAGCCTCCCAGGACAGCGTGGTGCAGCCGTACAGGCGGCGCCTGGCCCTGAGCACTGTGAGTGGTTAGCACCTCCTGCCTGCCAGAGGGCCCTACCAGCCCCCTCAGGAGACCAGGGGAAACCGTCTTTCCAGACAGAAGAAGTGAAAACAGGACTACAGGCTGAGCATTCCTAATGTGAAAATCAGAAATACGAAGCACGCCAAGTCTGAAGCATCTCGGGCACCGACATGACACATAGCTCGAATATCACACACCCCACTCACAGGTGGGTCGGCATCAAAATGCAGGTGCACCAAAAACAGGGTACGGTCCACGCTGCTAAGCGACAGGCCCGTGCTCCAGGAAATGCACCGTTAGGTGACTCTGCTGCAGTGCTTACACAAACCAAGATGAGCATGACATCAACAGCTGATGTAATCTTACGGGACCATGGTCGGAAACACCTGTCATTGCCAGGGCGGGGTGGCGCACCCCTGTGATCCCAACCCTCGGGAGGCTGAGGGAGGAGGACTGCGGCAAGTTCAAGGCTAACCTGGGCTACACAGTGAGTTCAAAGCCAGCCTGAACTGCACAGCGAGACCCTGTCTCAAAAAGACAAAAAAGAAGCACCTGTCCCTGACTGAAATGCCGCCATGCAGCGCAGCACTGCACAGTAACCTCAGGCCACACTCACGGCCGCACGGAAACACGCAGTCTAGACCGCGGTGGGGACGGCCAGCGGTGCCGTACACAGGAAAAGCCGCCCAACTGTGTACTTTCAGTGGACTTTACACTAACAGAGCCGTAAAAAATCTAAATGAACTTCCTTTTCACACTTGGATCCATCCCCAAGGTCTCTCGTGGTTGCTGCTTGGGTGGTGGTGCTGGGGAGGGAATCCACAGGCGCAGGCACGCTGGCCACATGCTCTGCCCCCGAGCTACACCTCAGCAGGAGCTCTCGTTATCTACACGCGAGTGCTCCAAAACCCAAAGCAAAATCCGTAATGCAAAACATTTCTTCTCTCAAGCACTTCAGATAAGCAATACTCAACCTGTACTTACTCTAACTTAGGATAAAAACCAATGTCTAGGACTCAGCATTACGTGAACACTCAGGGGAAGGCTAAGGAATGAGAAACTAGAGAGATTTTAAAAACATGTATCTGTCCTTTCACAGGGCTGAGGGCAACAGCACTTTATGCAATACCTTCAGGACCCCACTGCGTCAGAGGAGCCCCCTGCTCTGAGCAGAAGAGGAGGTGGGGCTCAAGAAGGCCAGAGGCAACACCCCGAGGGCAGGGCCCCCCTGCGGTCAGATGGCGGGCGTCACCAAGCAGGGCTCGCTTGGCTCAGGGCACGTGCCACCTCCCACGCCACCGCCCACAAGGCCACTTCTGCTGTTTGTCAATGCCTGGCTCTCCACCAGGGCACAGGTTACACTTGCCGGGTTGGGACTCTGTGTCCACACGGCTGGGCCAGCCACGGCTCCACAGTCCTCGTCCTGGTGAGGGCCTTGCCCCCCAGGGCTATGGACAGGGAGGGCAGCAAGGGAGCCTTGAGACGCCCAGCCACCACAAAGGTCAGGACACGGCACTGCCTGGGTGTGAGAGGCACGGGGCGGGGCGCCAGGCAGGCAGAAGCATTCTAATGGTGTTAGCAGTGTTAGAGCATGCCAGGCCGGGCTCTGGTCAGCACTGTCTCTTACCACTGAAATTTATCAAGTGAGTGTAGAAGAATGACTCTCGATGAAATTTTTCTATGTCCAATATGGCGGGCCCCTCAAGGCTACTTCTCAAGGTTTTCTTGGAGCCACTTTTATCTGCAATGAGGGACTCTAGCATGGTTCTCACCATGTAAAGCTGTGTTATCCGAGGGAACATTTGCAGGGGAGAAAACACACATGGTACATTAGTTACGCCAAACTCCAACACCACGAGAGGAGGGCTGCTCCGTGACACCCTGCCGGGGCGGGCCTCAAGCCCACACCCCAGGACTCGGTGCCCCGGGCTGGTGCGAGGGGATGGGGCCCGGGCACTCGTCTGAGAGGCCAAGCCGCTGCTGTCTGGGGAAAGAACAACTTGCAGAGGAGCAGTTCACCTCTGTGCCATGAACATCGACAAGAAAAACAAACAATGTCTTACCACCAAAGGTTAAAAGAGGCGGATAGGTGTACGACTGCCTCAGAAACGCGTTTACCACATGCAAGAGCCTTTCCATGCCCAGAGACTTGAGCTGCCGGAGCAGCTCGGCAGAGCTCAAGGACTCGGCCATGGTGCGCACCAGGTAGAGCTAGACATGGACAGGGAAGACAGGGAAGGAGAGGTAGGAGAAAGCCGTTAGTCACACGGTGCACACGCACGGGAGGGGACACGTGGATGGATGCGCGGGACAGCGTCCGGGAGGCGGGCGCTCCTCACACAGCCCCTGGGGGGCTGCTCCCCAAGGATGGGTGAAGCGCCTTCTCCCTGAGCCCGAGGTTCCCTACAGACCCAGCCGCATGCTTCGCTCATGACTTGTGAGGAGATGGAAAGAAGAGATTATAAAGCCTCTACGGAGAGACGAGCAAGGAGTCCCGGGCCCCACGGAAAAGCAGCGGAGCAGGTCACACCAGGCACCAGGGCCAAGGACAGGTACTCAGAGAGGGTGCACACCCAAGAGGGGGCGGGAAGAGCGGCTTCGCCATGACACGGGAAAGCCACGTGTCAGCTCCCTGCGCTGCATCTTTAGCAATGTTCACTTGAGACTCAACATGAAATTATGATTACACATTTAAACACTCATCAGGAGATGGTGTATGTACAGTTAGACAGCCATTGCTCGGGGGACGGGGCAGGAGAGGAGGTCATTCGCTCCTGGAGGAGAAGGAGCGGACCAGAGGCCCAGGGCTGTCTCAGTGACGTCTGGAGACACTCGGGCAGCGTGGGGTGTGCCCGGGCCCACGGTGGTCACGGCATCTCACGCCCAGCCTCTCTGGCCCACCACCCCACCCAAGACGGACCTGGCCCTGGGGAGGGCAGGGGGTGAGGACCTGCGTGCTTGAGGGTCCCACGGCGCGGCGCGGCACTTTAATGTCGAAGCCACTCTTGGGGTCCTTCTCTCCCCGCAGAGCAGGGTCATTGAAGGGCTCGTGTCCAGTCTCCCAGTCACACACGGTCTTCCTGATGGCCTGCAGGACACTGAACAGCCCCATCAAGTTTTCACCAGGGCCTTCTGCAATCACAGTGCCTCTTTACCTCAGAAACAGTGCCCAGGCGGCCACCGTGCACACCCCCGCCAGCAGGGCCTCTGAGGGCAGCAGCGGGACAGTAACTGTCACATTCAACATGAAATTTTAAAAACACAGTGCTCCTGGAAACGGCATGACGCTCAGAAGACTTAACTTCGCTGCAGTTCGCACCCGTTAGCCAGGAAGCAGGGCCTTATTTCCAGAACACTCACCGAGCGGCCCCAAGGCAAGCGGAAAGCAGAGACACTCGGGGCCCGGCCCCGTGGCTGGGCTTGTCTTCGTGCGGCTGGGTGGCCCCGTGTTCCCACATGAAGGCAAAGCCACCCACAGAGTCAAGGAGACCAGGCACATCCAGACTTGCTGGGAATGGGACCGCGTACCAACAGAGCCCTACTGCGCGGACAGCCCTGTGAGTGGCCTCTGAGGACCAGAGGTACCTTGTGCCAGAGCTGGTCACCCTGTGGGGAAAGTTCTGGCTAAAACCCCAGGAACAAACTCTTAGGCCACACACTTTGCAGGCTCAGTAGCTGGGGCCTGGTCTTTGTCCAAGGCAAATAAATGATTTCCTCTACCCTTGGTGTGCCTCCGAGATCCCCTCTGAAAGACTGTCCCATCACGCCAACCACAGCCCTCAGGGCGTACCTGGATCACACAGCTGCTGAGTCACAGGCAGGACCACAGCAGGGAACCCCAGCTGAGCCCTCAGGTGACAGAAAGCAACAGAGCTAAGTGCCCCCTCGGAAACGCTTGGGACCAGAGTGTTTAGGCTTCTGCATTTTTGAGATTTTTGAATACTTGCAAGTGCATACTTATCTTGGAAGTAGGTTCAGGTCTATACATGATATTCATTTATGTTTCACATCTACAGTGAGAAGGTAATATTACACACTTTAAATGATTTTTGTGTATTAAAAACTGTATATGAAAATGCAGGATGCAATTTCCCATGGTGGTATCATCCCAGCACTCAAAGAGTTTTGGACTTTGTAGTATTTCTGATGTCAGAATTTTGGATTAGTGTGCTAATAAACCTGTATAAAAGTGTGTTAATCCTAATAACTCACCCTGCTGTGTGTCAAATATGTTAACCATAAGCCTTAAATAAGCAAGTGAAGTCTACACTCCACCAACCCTTCATTTTACGCTGATGTCCTTGAAAGACAACCTCCTCTCAAAGGCCCACATCAAGAGAAGCAGAGGCTCAGGTCGGGACCTGTTTCTGCACTGTCCACGTTGGGTTTGTTTTTTGTTTTGCCCAGACTGGCCTTAATGTTTCTTTTTTTGGTACTGGGAATTAAACTCAGGACCTTGCACTTACCAGGCAAGTGCTTGTGCCCCTGAGCTAAATCCCGGCCCCTGGCCTTGATGTTTCAATCCTCTGGCCTCAGCTACCCGAGTAGCTGGGATTACAATCTTGTGTCCCCATGCCCAGCTCTGTGTCAAGTTTTAAAGGTTTTAGGACAGGCCAGAAGAATAAAGGCTAAGATCCTTAAGATGACGTATTTGAGAGGGGTGGCGTGTAGGGTTTGGGGCCTTGAAGGTCGGGTGATCAGAGCACATCGGTCATCCGCCCCACCCACGCTGTGCGTTGATTTAAGAGTCAGCTGCTATGCTGCTGACACCGTAAGCGTGGTACAATCCACTGAAAGTGGGACTGGGGCTGGCAGCAGCCCGCTGAGCCAGCATGTGGCGGAGTAACTCTCCCGGGGTCTGCACCCGCGACCAGGCCTGCGGCTGAGGCGCATGTGGGTGGTGCGGGAGGCTGACCTCTGGATGACGTTCTTCTTCTTCCTGATGGCCTGCCGCAGGGGCTCCCGGAGGGTCACCTGGGAGAAGTCCTGCAGGGCGGCGTAGACGGTGTGCCGGATGGCGTGGTTGAACACGCTCTCCATCCTGCCCATCAGCACCTGCAGGCCTTTGATCATGGCGATCACCTGCGGGGACAGGGCTTTCAGAGGTGGCAGGTGACGCGGACAGTGCTTCGGTGCCCACAGGCTGTCACTGCCTCCGCCACGGCTGCCCTGGGCTCCTCCTTCCCACCACACGGCTGCCCACTTTGGTACCATTCTTCTCAGAACAGCAGGCTCAGTACTGCTCTAGAGCACCTTGCGGACAGGCGCTTTGACGCAAACATACCCTAACCCACCCGCACTCACACACACACACCCCTGACAGACTCCACAAGGAGAAAAAAGAAAAAAACTCTTTTCTTCTAGCACTCTGGGAGGCTGAGGCAGGAAGCTCAAAGGGTGATCCAGCCTGGGCAACCTCACTTACTGAGCCCCTGTCTCAAAATAAGGAAGGGCTGGGGATGTAGCTCAATGGGAAGGACCCGGGTTCGGCCCCCAGTACCACTCAAACAACAAAAAAAGATTCACGAAAGCAAATATGACGGTAACTGGAAAATAAAGACACAGGAGTTTATACCCAAATCCCACTTGGCAAACAGTAATGGTGCACTGAACTCACACGCATGGAAAAGGCCTGGGAGGAGACGCCACGAGCTGGTCCAAGTCCATCCCACAAGGGCCTCTAGGAGCTGCGCTTCCCTAACACTACAGCTTGGGGTCCTTTCTCCTGCTTTCTTCAGTGGCATGTGGAACTGAACCGTTTCTTCTCCCACACAGTGCCTGTGTGACGGTAACCTGACCTCTCAGACAGTCGCTTTCTTTTTGAGAAGCAGTTTTGGTTTGTTATTGGGCCTCAGGAACCAGTAAACATTCCAGCATGCACGACCATGTCTGTGGTGATATATCTGCATCAGAAACGCCAGGAAAAGGCTTGGCTCCTTTGCCTTAGGAAACGCTTCAAAACAAGAAGTCCCTTCATTGGAATCCTTTAGTAATACTGTTTTTTGAACCAGCATGAACTCCAGATCCAAACAGTTCAAGCTTTTGCACTGAGCTACACTATTTTTTGCCTATGTTTTTGTATTGTTTTTGTTTGTTAATTTTGAAAAAGGATCTAAGTTGCTGGGTTGCCCAGCTTGGGCCTGACTTTGTAATCCTGCTGCCTCAGCCACCCAGAGTGCTGAGATTATAGCATGCACCACCACACCTGGCCACGGTTAGGTTTTCAATGTGTCTACTCTGGAAACTGATGACTTTACATTATTTATCTCATCTGGCGCCAGGGAAGCCACGCAGCGGGGACCACCGGTCTTCGGGCTGGCTCCCTGCCTTGCAGGCGCCCAGACGGAGGGCTCCCAGCACCTGGGAAGCTGCACGGCACACCGGCTCTGAGGCTGGCCAAAGCTGCTCAAGTAAGAACTACCGTGACACAGCGAAACAATGACACAATTGGCCCACCATGCACCGGCTGCAGAGGCCCACCCATGGACGAGTGTGAATCATTCAAACATGGAGAAACCCCTGGGAATATACGCCACACAACAGGTCATTCTTGCTCCTGCCATTGAGAACCAGAAAGGTCCAGAGTCAGCAGAGGAGCAGCTGCTGAACAAGGACTCGGAGAACACGAGAATGCAGACTAAGCCCGAGGAGTCGGAGGTCCTGTGGACTGGGGTCACGAGAGCCGCTTGGAAGCTGTAAACCAGGAGGACCTTGCACAATACCTGCAGAGACTCATTGGAAGCCATTCTTCCACTGACAGTACAGGCTGTGGTGGAGCTCCGGAGAAGTCTGCACTGATATTCCTGCTGCCTGTGCTGACAGTTGGGGAGAGGACACTAACTGGTTGTGGGGTCCCAAAGCAATGGGAAGCTGGAGAGAAAAAGCTACAAAGAATGGCTTTCACCCCAGATAGCTCACTTGAGATGTTAGTAAGAATTGCCTCCTCAGTCTTCTATAGCCATGATGAGGAGGAGGCCAAGGAGAGAAAACAAAGAGACTGAGAAAAAGCAGCTGCTTTTGCTGAAGCACTAAGAGAAACAGACCCCAAGTCTGATTCTCAGGGCTCCAAGAACTCAACGACTGCATTCATTTGCTACCACTGTTAAAAGCCAGGCCACCTCCCTAAGAGGCCCCATGGGCCATGCCCTGAATGCAAAGGTAACCACTGGAGATTGGCCTGCCCTCTGAAGCGGAGGCCCCAGAGCTCAGACCCATCCTACCAGTTAGTCCAACAGCAATGAGAGGGCCCGGGGCATACTCTATCTTCTCCCTCTGGCCAGACCGTCATCTCCATGGAGGAGCCCTGGGTAATCATGACTATGGAGGAACAAGAAAACAGCCTGTTGCTAGACACAGGTGCAAGTCTCTCGGTCCTTCTTTTCAATCCTGGCCTTCCCTCCAGCTGTCACACCTCAGTGACAGGAGGCACTGGTGAGGAGGTAATATGCTATCTTTGACAACCCTTAGGCTGTAACTTCTTGTTAGATCCTTCTTGCGTATCTCTGTCTTCCTGAGAAACCACTTTGAAGATACCATCATGTATTACAGCAGCCATTGATATTTTCCTACTAATCTATCCATAACTCTGTAATGTTTGTATTGCTCCTATCCTATTTTGTAAATGGATGCATGTTTATTATTATGTGTTTCCTACAACAACCATTGAGAATAGTTAATGATTATTCAATACGTCACTCATGTATAGCTCTATTTATTTTCTTTAGAAGCCACTTTGAAGATACCAAAGTATAGCACAACAACTATTGATAACCTCCTACCTCTTTTGTCTGTAATTCACTATTATTTGTCTATTTGTTGTCCTGACAAACTATCTTGTAGATAACAATATGTAAAACAATAACCATTGATAATTTCCTACCACTTTGTCTGTAATTTGGTAAGTCCCCCCTATTATTATGTTATCCTTCTTTTACCCTTTAAAATTAAAAATATATATATATATTATTTATCTCATGAAAAAAGAAGAAAAAATAAAGGAAATTCCTGTGTTGAAAAGGCAAATGGGGGAAACCATTTGAGTAAAATGAAAATGCTCCATATGCAAATTTATGGAAAGCAAGAAATGGCATGTTGAAGGTGAATCTGGAACCTTAGAGGCACGTACGAGAAAACAAAAAGACCGAGGGGGAATCATCTGATATTCATCATGAACTTACAAGATGCACATTAAAATATACACCCCAAATGTGGAAAAGAAATATCTAAAAGAAAAACAATTAGCAAAACAGACAATATATGTTTGAGAGTGATTAACAGAGACAAAAGCTGCTCAATAAATGAATGAACAGACAGCATGACTGACTGATCGAGGAAGAGAAGAAAGCAGGCACGGATTTCCAGATTCCATGGAAAATGGGTCACCACAGAGTTTACAGAGGCTCATGGCTGAGATCACACGGCCACAGCACAGATACAAGATCAGGGGACCAGAAGAGACCAGAAACAAACCCTCAGTTACAGCGAGTGGCTTTCAGCAGGGCGCCAAAACAACTCAGTCGGGGAAGACGATCTTTTCAGCAGACAGCCCGCCGCAGCACACGTGCCACAGGTTCGCCACCACTGACCTAGGGCCACGCTGGCCGGCCTGACCCGAAGCTCCTGCCAGCAATGTGGCTACTGGAGACTGCTTGTTTGTGCTCCTGGCCTAGGGTGCGAGCAGCTCTGCTGGTCACCAGGCCCGGCATGCTTATGTTACTGCCCACTAGTAAATCTCAGAAACAAGGGCTCAGCTGGGCTCTTTGGTCAGCAGCACCACGCACACGCTGTCACACATCACTGCGGGGAGAACAGAGGACAGCCCCCGCCACCCCACTGCAGGGGAGACCAAGAATTTTGCTCGCGGGTTTCCCAGGACTGCACCCATGTGGATACCTTTTCCCTTTGCTGATTTTAAATCTGTGGGGTTTTGCTGTAATAAAGCATAACAGCTATTAAGTCTTGTGAGTTCCGGCAAAGCACTGATAAGCTGAGGGTGGTCTTGGGGACCCTTGACACAGCCCTTCACGCAGAACCTTTAACAAAAGTAAATCAAAGTGTGTCATTTATTTAAATGAGATAAAACTATAAAACTGCAGAAAAACATGTAAATGTGCATCTTCATGACTTGGACTAGGCAACGGTTTCTCACGAGTGACACAAAAAGTACAAGCAACACCAGAAAAAGATAAACTGATCATCAAGATTAAAAACTTCTGTGCTTTTTTTTAACTTTTAAGCTTAAAGGTCTGTATTAGAGTGGTGCACGGAGCACGGCCAGCCGGTGCTGCACAGTTCAAGGCCAGCCTGGACTGCATGGTGAAACCTTGTCTCAAAAAACCTAAAAAAAAATCCCCGTTAAGATGGTAAAAGCGGAAGGGATTAAAGGTGGAGAAAAGGTAAGCAGCAAATGAGCAAAGGCACCCACTCCGGGACCTGGAATCCAGAGGCCTGGAAAACAACTTGGTGAAGAGAACGAAAGCCGCAGATCTCTGAGAACTGGGAGGGAGCCCAGTGGAAAACCAGAAGCTCCAGAGAAGCTGGAGGAATGGAGCACGACACGAAAAGTGGAGCAAAGCAGCAAGAAAGTTCACGCTGACTCCCGGGAGGGGACCTGTCTCTGCGAACATCAGCTGAACCCAGCAGGCCGGCAGCTCCAGGGAAGAACAACAGACCAGGCCAGGAGTGCCAAGTAAGGCCCACAGTTGTAAACTGCAAAAGCAGCACGTGACTTTACTCCAAAAGTGACTCCTACACAACAGGCTGGCGTTAGAAAAGAAATGCAGTGCCCGCCACATCTGAGAGGGTTTAATCGGGAGCCACTGTGGGAAGGTGTTAGTTGTTTAAGTCTGAGCCACAAGCAGTTACATCCAGTGTTTTTTTAGTATTATGGTGACAGGACGAGATGGCTACAAGACAGCTGTGGGGAGAGCGTGGCTAGACATAACCCCCCGGAGAAGTCTGAGCCCAGGCTGGGAAGGACACAGGCGCCTGCCTTCCGCAGTGAGAAGCCAGGCTGCTTGCGTGTGACTTTCAGAAGGGCTGGGTCTCAAAGTGCTGGCGTTAAGTCCAACAGTCTGCCTGAGCCCCTGCCTTGCTGCCTATATTCAGCACAGAACTCAGTGACCTGTTTGCTTTGCCTCCCCACCTACCAATGTGAGTAGAGATACACCTTGGCTTGGATGGTTGCCGCAGCCTGGGGTGTGTGGACAGAGGGGCCTCTGGAGCGGGGGCACCTCTCAAACCCACAGCTGGAATGAATAACAAATCAGAAGACAGTACAAATGGCACAAAGAACCTCTCTGTAGAAATAATAGCAGAAAACCCTTCAAAGCAATCAGGCAAGATAAAAAAATACAAAGAACATGCTCAGGCTAGGGAGCAGTCAAATTATCATTACTAGCAGATCCGCTACATAGAAGCCCCCCCAAATTCATCTCTTTGGTGAATTAATAAGCAAACGTAGTAATGTAGCAGGACACAAAATCAATACACAAAAATCAATAGCATTTCTATACATCAATAGTGAACTCACTGAGAAAGAAATCAGGAAAGCAGTACCATTCACAATAGTATCAAGAAAAATGAAATACTTAGGGATTAACCTAACCAAGCAGGTGAAAGACTCTACAATGAAAACTACGGTATTCTGAAAAAGGAGTTTGAGGAGGACACCAGAAAATGAAAAGCCATCTCCTGTTCCTGGGTAGGCAGAACCAATATTGTCAGAATGGCCATACTTCCAAAACTGCTACACAGATTTAGTGCAATCCCAGTCAAAACACCAGGATCATATCACACAGAGCTGGAGAAAACAGTCTTAAAATTCACTTGGAACCAGAAGAGACCCAGGATAGTGAAAACAATCCTGGCAACAAGAGCAAAGCAGGAGGCATCAGAATCCCACACTTCAGGTTATATTACAAAGCTACAGTGATTTTTAAAAAAGAAGGAAAGAAAACCCAAACAAACCAGCACGGAACTAGCCCAACACAGACATGTGAGTCAACCTTCCGTCACAAACATCCCCAGGCACATTCAGTCATCGTATCTTTGATAAAGGGGCCAAAAACATGCTGAGGAAAGACAGCCTTTCTAACAGATGATGCTGGGAAAGACCGGTTATCCACATTCAGAAGATTAAATCTAGATCTATGTCTCCCACTAAAGTCAAAATGGATCAAAGACCTAAATATTAAAACAGAAGCACCATCTACTGCAAGATAAAATACATAAAACTTTTGAAGACAGAGGCAAGGACTTTCTGAATAGAATCCCAATTGCATAAGAAATAACACCAAGAATCAACAAATGAGATCATATTAAATAAAAACCATCTGCACAGCCAAGGAAAATCTAAGAGTGAAGAGACAACCTACAAAAGGGAAAAAGATCTTGCCTGCTATTCCTGGGACAGAAGACTAATATCTAGACTACATAAAGAACTAAAAAAAAAAAAACAAAAACAAAAACAAAACCAAACATCTCAAAATAAAAGACTTCACAAAAAAATGGGCAAGTGAAGTGAATACACACTTCTCAGAAAAAGAAATACAAATGGCAATAAATACATGAAAAAATGTTCAACATCACTGGCCATTAGAGAAATGCAAATTAAAACAACACTGAGAGTCCACCTTTACTCCAGAAGAACAGCTATCATCAAGAAATCAGATAACAACAATGCTGGACAGGCTACAGGAAGGAGTCCTTGTACGTGTTGGTGGGAAGATAAAATCTAGTATGGTCACTATGGAAATCAGTATAGAGATTCCTCAAAAAATGAAAACTAGACATTCCATTTGACCCAGCTATTCCCCCTCTGGGTGTCTTCCTGGAAGAGTTAAGGACGTCACAGTATAGTGACACGTGGACACCCATGTTTATAGCGGCACAATTCATGACAGCTAAATCTTGGAAGCAGCCTGCACGTCCAGCAGATGAATGCATAGAGTAAATGTGGCATTTACACCCAACAGAGTACTGCTCTGCCACAAAGAGAAGCAGCCTGGAGCCACTCTTGGGAAAATGGCTGCGCCTTGAGGCCGGAATGTTACATGAAGTAAGTCAGACAGAGCTGAAGTGTCACCTCGTTTCTCTTACGTGAGAAACCCAAAGTACAAGTAAATCACACAGCAGAATAGAAGGCAGGTCACAGAAAACAGGAGCTGGAACTTCAGCAAAGGGGAAGCTGATCCAGAGACGCAGAGGGAGGGTGGAGGGGACAGGACAGAACAGACCCAGGACGTGCCACGTGCCCGTCCCAGCTCCTCACAACGAACGTTCACCGTGTGCTGACAAATTATTTATTTCATTTCATCTCTTCACTTATTCGCACCAGGAATCAAACTCAGGACCTCACACTTGCCAGGCAGGCGCTGCGCTGCTGAGGTACATCCCCAGCCCTGATAAACAATTTCAAAAGAAAGTAAAAAGACAAGGCACAGAATGGGAGAAAATATGGGAAGTCAAATGTCCAATAAGGAACTTACACATAGAACACTCAAAGAACTCTTACAATGCAGTAATTAAGAGACAACACCATTTTAAAAGTGGATAAAGCATGTGTGTAGACTTTTCACCGAAGAATGTGCAAAACCATCCATACTCACATGAAAATATACTTAACATCAGCTGCTAGAAATACATGGATCAAAACCACAACGGGACACTAGTGCACACCCCGAGGACACTGCAATCAGTGCTGCTGAGGAGAGTGTGAAGCGGGCTCTGGGATGCAGCCCAGGGACCCTCAGTACCACAGAGAGGAAAAATGAGAGAGGAAAATGAGGGAAGGGAAAGAAAAGGCGAAATGGTGCTGCTGCTTTGGAAATCTATCTGGTGGATCCTTAAAATGGTACCACAGGAGTCAGCAATTCTACGTCTAAGTATGTAATCAACAGAAATAAAAATCTGTATCTGTACAAAAGCTCGTATATAAAAATTCATAGCAGCACCATGATGAAAGGGTGGAAACAATCCAAACGCTCCTCCTCGGATGGCTAAATACACGTGGTACTGAATAGCCAGCAGCAAAAGGAACAAAATACCCCATGCTTGAGTGGCCCTTGAAATCGTTGTGCCACGTGACAGCTGCTGACCACCGAGGGCCACACACTGCCCGTCCACCCACACCCAGGACAGGCCAGCCTGCAATCAGAGAGCAGCTGAGGCTCCTGTGAGCTGAAGTGAGGGGAGGCCTGCAGGGTGGGGATGACAGCGACGGAGCACGGGGCTGCTCTTATGAGATACAGAAAATGTGCTAAGTTTGATTTCAACGTGCAACTCTGTGAATATACCAACAGCACCGAATTCTGCACGTTAAATACGTCAGTGACATGGTATGTGGCGGCGGCGGTGGGGATGCCTGCAAAATACGGTGAGATTGTACTATGAAAAACTTCGTGTCAAAAAATTAGAAAATGCAGACAAATTCCTTAAAAATACAAATCGGCAAAACAGATGTAAGAGAAAATTAAAAATATAAATATCCTACTACACAGTAAAAAAATAATGCTTTGAAAAACATTCTAACATACAGGGAAGAAGGCAGCATTGGTGAGTGCGGCAATGTTCAGGGCAACAAGACAACAGGTCTTCCAGACGCCTCCAGGCACCAGGAAGGGGCCAGCTACAAGCTACGTTAGGAAGCCAAAGTCCAAAACACAAGAACGGATGCAAAGTGTACAATACAATTAATATGCAAAAGTACGTTAACTCTTTTAAAAATGATCTATAGGTTTATTTATATCCCGATGAAAAATTCCAATAGGTTTCACTATGGGATGTGCAAACCTGATTCTAAAATGTTTATGAAAATGCATGGGACAAGAATAGCCAAGGAACTCCTTTCTTTTTCTTTCTCTTCTCCTTCCTTCCTTCCCTCCCTCTTTCCCTCCCTCCCTCCCTCCCTCCCTCCCTCCTTCCCTCCTTCCTTCCTTCCTTCCTTCCTTCCTTCCTTCCCTCCTTCCTTCCTTCCTTTCTTCCTTCCTTCCTTCCTTCCCTTGCTCCCTCCCTGTCTCCCTCTTGGATTTTCTGAGACAGTCTCACTAGGTAGCGCAGGCTGGCCTTGCATTGGAGGTGACCCT
>NW_004955533.1:1147316-1161951 GCF_000276665.1 Chinchilla lanigera | reverse complement strand
CCTTCCCTCCTTCCTTCCTTCCTTCCTTCCTTCCTTCCTTCCTTCCTTCCTTCCTTCCTTCCTTCCTTCTTTTTTGGCTTTTTGAGACAGGGTCTCACTCGTAGCTCAAGCTGGCCTTACACTCACTATGTAGCCAGTTTAGCCTTGCACTCTTGGTGATACTCCTGCTTCAGCCTCCCAACTGCTGGGATTACAGGAGCGCACCACAGGACCAGCCAAGGAACCCCTGAAGTAGGCAGAAATGCGTGCTTTGCCATATATGACTATAAAGCTGTAAGGCGGCATGGGGAGGACAGTGAGTTCATCAGAATCGGCTTCTAGTGAACTTCAGATGTCAATGTGAAAGGCAAAAGGGTACCCTACCCTAGAGCTGACGCAGGGTAACACCTTCACAACCTCAGAGGATGCAAAGACGTCTTAAACAAGACAGAAGGAATTGGCTGACACAGAACCAAGAACTTCTGTCCATCAAAAGGCCCAGGAGGGGGGGATGGTCACTGCAGACGCGCATCCCAAGGGCGGCGCTCGCGGCACTGTGAGCAGGGAATGTGCACAGCCTGGTGCGCGCCTCTCCTCGCGGACGGAGCCCACATCCCCTCCGTCCTGTGTCCCCACACCCAGGAAGGACAGTGTTCTCGGACCTGCCCAGGGACTGTCGGCGTGGACCCGGGACCCCCTTCTCCTGCGCCTGTCTTATCGGTGGGACTGGTCTGCCCCACACGCAGGCAGTGACACAAAAGAGGCAGTTTGTGTTTTTCCTTTGCTTTTGGAAAGAAAAGCAGGGTGAGGCCAGAGTCCCACGAGCCTGAGAAAGCGGAGCGAGTCCTCACCTCCACCAGGGCGAACTTCTCCTCGCTGGTGTAGTTGTAGCGGGTGGCGCGCTCGTACTCCTCGGCGTTGTCGGGGCAGTCCTTGTTCGAGTACTTGTCGGTCGGGTGCACAAGCTTCCAGGAGTACTGGCGTGGACAGAGAGAGACGTGCTCCGTGAGGAACAGGGCCCCGGTCTGGTCTGACTCACAGCCGTGGCCCAGGCCGCTGACAGGGGCCTTCAGAAGGGCCAACACACGCACAGTGCCCACCTCTGTCGGGGCAAACGCTCCGGCCATCTAATTGCAGGCTTAGGCAAAAGACCTGCACACTGGGCACTGAATATGTAAGACTCCAGGCCTCCCAGCACCATTTAAAAAAGAATTTGCCTCTCAAACGCTCATGTGATTTTCCCATTAGATAATTTTCCTCTGACCAAAATAAATGCCCGAAAGGAATAACTATTCAAAGCTTTACATGGGCCAGAAACAATTTCACTAATGCTAAAAGGTACTGAGAGCTAGAGCTGTTGTTTCAAAAAGGAGAATTAAAATATAAATAAAACTGAAAATGAAAGACCATCCCAATGGCACAAATTTAGTTCTATCAGCGTTTTAAAAGGTGAGGCCTTTATTTACGTTACACGAGCAAAATGTTCGGAGTCACCTTAGAAACATTTCTACGGGGGCATCATCAGAACTTCTTGGGCCACAGATGAAAAGCTGAGGAACTCACTCTGGACCTACTGACCGAAGTTAAAACAGGAAACGTGCGTATCATTTTGCCACGTCCTCGAGGCACAACCACCCGGGTGGCCGGGCACGGGGCTGCCGGAATCCCAGCACACCTGGCGCCAGCACCTACCACTTCCATCACGTGCGCGCTCCACTGCGACAGCAGCTGCAGGCCCTGCAGCGCCAGGTCGAAGAGCTTGCGGTACTCTGCGTCCGTCTTTTGGGCATCCTGGCGCCCCGACCCCGTCACCACCTGGCACAGGGGCAGGCATGACATCAGGCATCAGGCGGAAAATCACAGACAGTCACCCTCCCACCCAGCAACGGATTCTAGGGCTCTACCCAAGCCACCCATGGAAAGAACCCGAAACGGGAAAGAGATCTGGGTGGATGTTTCTGAAAACAGGTGTGCAAGTGACCAATGCGTGCACGTGGACATCAAGATCCAAAGCACAACCAGATACCATTTCCGTCCACCAGAACAGGTGGGATCAAAAGAAAGGGATAAAGTAGACAACAGCAAGTGCTGAAGATGCGGGGATATCAGGGCCCTCGCGCACGGCTGGTCAGAGCCAGTCACTGAGAACAGCCTGGCAGTTCCTCAAAACGCGGAGCGACCAGCCTGACTCAGCAGCTCCACCCTGAGCAGCTGCCCAAGAGGAACGCAAGCTTCTTCCGCTGAAACTCACAGCCCCCGCGCACGGCGGCACTGCCCAGCCCGAGCGCGCCTCGGCTGCGTATCAGTGCAGTGAACTGCGGAACGGCCGCACGCCTGGTTATTCTCCACCCACAAAAAGAAACAGACCAACGCACACTTCAACGCGGGAAAACCTTTCAAACAGTACTGAAGTGAAAGGGGCCTGTCAAAAAGGAGCCCTGCATAGTTCACGGTTTACATGAGACACTCCGATCCGGCAAACCGTGCAAACAGCAGCCGGCCTGGCTGGCGAGGAGGGCCGGCAGTGCCAGCCGCTCCTGGGGGAGGTTTCTTCTGGGGCTGACGAAAGTGTGCAGTGGCGGGTGGGGGAGACGCTGTTCAACCCCGGGAATGGAGCAAAACCTTTAGCTGTACAATTTCTTCAGGTGAGTTACACTAAAGGTGAATTGTATCTCCAAAAACCTGTTAAGGGTTTTTGAGCTGGGCATGGTGGCGCACGCCTGTAATCCCAGCACTCGGAGACTGAGGCAGGAGGATTGTTGCGAGTTCAAGACCAGCCCGCGCTACCTAAGCAAGTTCAAGCCCAGCCTGAACTACACAGTGAGACCCTATCTCAAAAAGGCCCCCAAAAGATCATCTCGAAAAGAATTAAGATGTATTAGGTATATGTACCAACTCTCCACAAGGAATGTAACGATTATATACTGCAAACATGTACAAATAAAAATAAAACTTTAATTAACAAAAAGAGAATAATGACCAAAAAAATAAAATGAGATCAGCCAGGAAACATACACTGCAAAATGCGCTTTTGGAAGAGCACGACCCACACTGTGAGAGCCTCCCCTCAACGCGGCGGCCCCTCACGCACACCTGTGTCATGGAGGGCTGCGGCCCCTCACGCCCACACCGCAGCCGCGCTGGCTCCCGGGGCCAGGGCAGGCGATGCCTCCACAGGGGGCAACAGGCTTTCCCACCCTCTCCTCTACACGATGATGCGCACTGTCGCGTGGGGGCAGGGTGCCCCATCCTATAGCAGGAGAGACGGTGAACGGAGCTGTTCTCCACTACTCGTACCGGCCTGCCTGAGAAGCAGACACGACCCTGGACTGCTCCCCGCTGCTCCCCTGGCACGCAGCCGCCACTGCACTGCAGTCCTGGCCCACTCAGATGTGCGGAGTGACCGCCCGGCTGCACCCTCCCCGCGGCGGCCTCTGCCTCCCTGTCCACCTCACGTGCCGGGAAGCCACACTGAGCAGGTGAAAGAACGTGGGTGGCCAGACAGGGTTGCAGCAAACCTGGCTGCAAAGGAGAAAGGGATGACGGAGGCCTCACGGCAGAGGAGGAAGCCCTCCTCCTAGGAGTAAACTCCAGGGCCACTTCCTGGACACTGGGACACACACCCCGAGGACGCCCCTTCCACCACCCCACAGGCTCCTGCCACCCCTGGCTTCGGGATTTTCCTTCAGGAGGGAAGGGTGCACAGGTCAGAAGTACCCTTTCTTGCCAGGTGTGATGATACATGCCTATAATCCCAGCACCCGGGAGGCTGAGGCAGGAGGGCTGCTACATGTTTGAGGCCCGCCTGGACTACACAGTGAGTTCAACGCCAGCCTGAAGTACACAGCAAGACCCTCTCTCAAAAAATAAAAGGAAAAAAAGAGCAAGATGTGCCCTTTCTTTCCCCAGTGTCCTCCCTGTCTCCTAGCTGCTGGAAACCATAGTAATGACTGGGAAATGCCACAATGATTTTTTTTATCTTTAAGAATTCTTTTTTTGTGTGTGTGTGATGCCAGGGACTGAACCAGGGCCTTGCACATGCTACACAAGTGCTCTACCACTGAGCTGCACCCCAACAGTGTCTTCCCAAAGAAAAGCTGCATTTTGTATAACTGAACAGGTACCAACAATGCTAACTTCACTGCCTCGCCAATTATAATGGGTACTTTTTAAAAAGTGCTGAGATTTGGTACTGAATTATGTCTGTAAAAGCAACTACAGCTAATGCTGAGGTGCACAAGCACACTGGTGACCCCCAGGCAGCCCAGCCCCTACCTCGCTGTTGCTGTAGCGCGCCAGCTCCGAGATGAAGCGCATGTGGTCCTCGCGGATCTGGATCATCTGCTCACAGATGTTGTACTGCGGGCTGCTGCTCGAGGACGTGCAGGTCCACCTGGGTGCGGGGGAGCCCTGCGTCACGGAGCGGCACCAGCACAGCACCGGTATCACAGGGGGCAGTCAAGGACGCCAGGCACGGCTCCAGGGCCACGCAAAACAGACAGCATATTTTTCAAGGGTTTGTTTAAGTGAACAGAAGATTACACAGGGACCGCCTGTGGCCTGTCCTGCCAAAAGTGCTTACAGTGGTACTGTGTCCCGGCTCACGAACTTCACTCTCCGCGATTCTGGTCGAAGAATTTGTTCCGTGATTATGATCATGGAAAAAATGAAGTTCATGAACCAGAACTGTGGAAGGAATTCTGCAACCAGAATCGTGGAAAGCAAAGTTTGTGAACCAAGGGGCCACTGTACTCTTTGGTCTTTACAGAAAGAGCTCTGCTGACTGAGATCCAGCTTTGTCAAACCTGTGGTGAATGGTTGCCACAGGTTAGCTGCAGGTGTCAGCAATCAGCAAAAGTCAAAGCAATGCAGAGACTCAATGGACTGTGTGGATCTACAGTAAAGAGTACTGTGCCAGGCGCGGTTGCAATCCCAGCACTCGGGAGGCTAAGCCAGGAGGATCACTGCAAGTTTGAGGCCAGCCTGGGCTACATAGTGAATTCCAGGCCAGCCTAGAATACATAGTGAGACCCTGTCTCAACTCTACCCCAACAAAGAGTACATGCATTTACAATCATCTGTAACAGTGAGCTACAGGTCTTTGATAGCACAGGCTGACCAACTTTCTCTGCACAGGGCCAGAGGATAAACACTATAGTGTATGTGGGCCACCCTGTCTCTGTCACGCAGTTACTACCACCATCCTCTCCTGGTTTTAAAGACACCCTTCGAAAAGTGTCAAGACCACTCTGAGATCTGGGCCTTAGCAAAGTACCTCGGGCCACAGTTCTGTGAGCTCTGTTTTTGCCGACACAGACATCACTGGTCTCTCGCTGACACAAACACCGCCCCCTCCAGAGCGGGCCATAGGCATCATCAGCTCACCTCTGGCCCACAGAGCCATTTCCGTGTTCCCAACCACGTGTCCAGCTGGGATTTCTGGGGTGATGAAAAGGTTCTAAGTTTGTGCTGTGCAGTACGGTAGCCTCTGATTATTAACATCTGAAACATCATTGTTCGACTCAGAAAACTAAAAATGTAATTGCACTCCTCAATGAATTTAAATGTAAGCAGCTACAGGTAACAAGGACTGTGTGTGGGACGTTCAGCCTCAGACTGCTGGGAACGTCGGAAGTGCCATCTCCAGACAAGCAGGGCTCTGAAACTGCCCTGGAGGGCCCCGCTGAGCTCTCCCAGACAGGCTCACTCTACCTACCGAGACTTATTTTCCTCGTAGTGGGCGCTGGTCTTGATGTATCTCGCCAGTTCTATCTGCATGTCCCCAAAGAGGGGAACCACCTGCAGCTGCTGTATTCAAAGGACAACAAAAAACAGAATCATTATTTATGTTCACTCATCAAATACACAAGTACAAAGAAAATGACTAATGCTAATAATTGTCTTGGGCTGAATGCTACCTTTGCAAAGCATTTAGTACAAAAAATATAAGTAACTTCTATATTCACTTTGAAAAAAACAAAATACAGGCCGGGGATATAACTTAGTAGCACAGCGCAAGGTCCTGAGTTTGCATCCTGATACCAAAAAAGAGAGAATATAATACAGTTTAAGAACTGTTATGGTTTGTATCTGAATGTCTGCCCAAAACCAGTCATAGGGCGGGCTTCTAGAGTTTATGACTGATCCACGGTCCAGTGTTGGAATTATGGATGTAACTGCTACACCCGCCCTGGGGTGGATAATTTGCATACAGTGTAAGGGAGGGAAAGAGGCCGCTTGCCTCCGCTGCTTCTCCCTTTTGCCCTTGTTGCTTTTTGCTGTTTTCCGCTGCCATGAACTGTTGCCCTCTGCCATGTGCCACTCTGCCTTGGAGCCAGCCGAGTATGGACTGAAACCTCCACAAACTATGAGCTAAATGAACTTTTCCTTCCTTAATTTTGGGCGTTGGGTATTTTGTCCTAGGAACAAGAGGAAAGTAATCAAGACAGAATTTGGTACCAGAGGAATGGGGTTGTTGCTATGACTACACTGACCACATGATTCAAGAGCCTTTGGGAATGGCTTATGGGAAGAGTTTGGAAAGGTTTGGAAACTTTGCCTGAAAGAGTAGAGCTGGAACACCTTAGGCTGTTCTGTGATGTGTGTTATGGCTTGGCAGAAAGTTTGCCTGCATTTTGCTTGTGTACAGAGACTTTGCCTGAGACTCAGATTAAGGGCGGAGGACTGATTAATCTGGCAAAGAAATTTCCAGGCAGTCGAATGTTGGGGCAGTGGCATGGCTGTTGTTGGGGGCTTTTAGCCAGATTTATGTTGAGAACTGAGAGCAAAGAGCCCAGTAGGATGATGTAAAATGTTGTGAATCTGGCCAGAAAGGAAGCTCCTGTAAAGCTGTGGACTGCAAAGATAGAGTTGAGGAGATCTCCATTGCTGAGAAGGAACAAGAGAATCAAGCAGATGGCCTGAGGGCATCACAAGAAAAAAGTAACTAACACAAGAACCAACATACATATAAACTATTCAAATATGAGAATTAATCTATCTTGTTATATTCATGCTTACTAAAAAAATGGCCACATTTCTGTATACTAGCAGCAAATACAGTAGTACCTTGGCTCATGAACTAAATTTTTTCCATGATTCTGGTCTCAAATCAAATTGTACAAGAACCGAATCAAACTTCCCCATAAGGTCAACATTGAACCTAACCATTGATCTGATTCGATTCGCACCCAACTTAGTACCACTGTAATTATAAAATGAAAACTTATAGAGAAACAATTTGCAATAGCATCAAAAAATAGAAATATGCCTGAATAAAGCGAACAAAAGATGTGTAAGACCTCAAAGCAAAATACTACCCCAGCTGGACGCACACCTGCATTCCCAGCACTAGGGAGGTTGAGGCAGGAGCATGGCCATAAGTTTGATGCCTGCCTGGGCTACAGAGCGAGACCTTGTCTCAAAAAAACAAAACAACAACAACAAAAAATCCTGCCTCAAAAATTCTAGAGAAAGCTCTCGCTGAATGGTGCGATACACGCTCCAGTGTCAGATGGCGCAGTATTTTATTAATTTCCTTGTTTCATGGTGGTGGGGATTGAACCCAGAGTGACAACATTAGCAATACTGCACTGCAGAGGTGAAATTTACTGAGAAGAGGTCTTACATGTTCTCACCACACAAATACGATAAACAAGAATTGTAGCTCCATAGTAGAGCACTTGCCTAGTATGCAAGGCCCTGGGACCACCAAAAAAAAAAAAGGGAAATGTCAAGCCGTACATGGAAGAACACATATCTTAGAACATGTGTTTCTGACACCGAATGTGTGTACAGAATGTACAAATAACTATAAGTCAATAGGGAAAAAAAGAGTAAAAGACATGAAGTGGTGCTTCACAAAGAAAACACACAAAGGCTAATCACATGAAAAGCAACAAGGGAACTGTCAACCAGCCACCAGTAAGCACTCAACAACTCAGCCACAGTGACGTACACAGGAGGCCACCCCTCAACAAGTGCGGGGCCAGCAGAAAGGTCTGGCATCAGCACGGCCTCCGGTAAGGCCAACGCTGTGCGCACAGGCACCGGGGAACACACCTCTCTCGCTCAGCACGTGGTAGAGGACGGGAACACAGCAAGTCTGCACCTGGCAAAAGCCACCAACGATCGATGCTCGTCCACAACAGGAGGGGCAAGTGACTCAGGATCGTACAAAGCAAATCCACACCACGAGAACCCAAGCACTCAGCCCCAGGCTGCGGCAGCGCGTGGCGAGCAGTTTGGGGGAGGGCAGCCCGACGTCGAGAATATAAACTGCACAACTGTTTCCATCCAGTCCAACACAGGCAGGGCCATGCAGGGAGCAGGAACAAGCCAGCAGCCGCCACGCGTGACAGGCTGGGCCGGTCCCCTCCCGCGCCAGCTCCTGACAGGCATCATGCCCACACAGGGCTCTGCACAGAGCTTCCAGCTGCACACGTCAATGAAAACATTTACCGTAAAAAAAGGAAACAGTAGCTCACCTTGAAGTACTTGTCAATTTTGGACAAGTTGATTCTCTTCTTGGCGTCCAGTTTGTAGATGTTGCTGACGCTCCCGTCCATCAGGTAGAGACCGAACCCCATGACCTGGAAGCCACAACGGGGGCGTGAGCACTCAGCCTGACCGCTGCACTCCCGTGCGGACACACCGCCACTGTGCGCACCCGAAATCACAGCGCGTCCTCTCCAAAGGGCCCTCTGCAAACTCCTAGGCAGGAAAGAGCTATCCTAACCGGTGAGTGCACTCCTTCAGCTACAGCGTCTCCACGGCTGTTTCAACTTCCTGCCGAGGCACAAACACCGGCACCGACTCCTGCCGAGCAGACTGCCGGGTCAGACATGCTGCCACTGGGAATGAGGAGAGGGCTCCCAAAGCCTGCCGTCCGTCCTGGCCTTTTAGAATTCACTTCACACCTGCCGCCATCAGGTTCCAGGACAGCTAAAGCACTGATCCTAGAGCGCCCTTAACAAGGATGGCCAAGCGCACCACCGGGGTGGAGCACCCCCGCCAACGTGACCTCAGAGTCAGCAGGTGCCCAGCTCCCCATGAAAGTGGCGTGGGCATTACGTTGTGTGTTCTTTACAAAAGCTTGTTCTAACTTAATATCCCGTATCTCCAGACGGGTCTTCAAGAGAGTACCATAAAGATGTATGTTAAGGCTGCCTGTCTGCTGCTTTGCGCGCAAGTTTTCCCTCACTGGAGTCACGGAGAGGCGGGCAGGTTTCTGGCCCGTCGTGGGGAACTGCGCTGTGCAGCACGGAGTCACGTGTGACGGTGAGGTTTTAGGGCAGGCGCTCCCATCTCCCCTGCTCCTGGGGTTTGGCTGGGGCCCCTGCACAGCACAGTGCAGACACGACATTCCTGCCGCCACTGAGCACTCCACCCACAGGGCCACTGCAGGCCGCACTGATCACAGCGCCCTCCCGAGGGAGGGGATCTGAGGCCGGGCAGCGGGACACCCAGCAAAGGGTCACCTGGGCTCCCACACGCAGAGGTGGGGAGTGGAGCAAAGGGATTGGGAGCTGCCATCTCATCTGCTCAGTGAGAGAAACAGTTAAAACCCTCCCTGACCTGAAGCAGAACGTTAATAAGAACAAGACAGGTGCTATGGTTACATCTCCATGTCGCACAAAAGCCTCAGATGCTCACAGTGGGGCTTTGAGAAGTGACTGATCATGGGGCTGTGATACACAAGGGTGCATCAGTCCACAGAGGAGTTTATAGCTGAAGGTGCAGTTTGGGGCGGCGGGGGGTGGGGGGGTGGTCTGCTGGGAAGGGGCGGGACCTGGAAGGCCTCTCCCTCCATGAGAGGAACAGCTCCTCCTCCCTGAGGCGGGTGCTTGGATCAACTGCCAGACCATCCGGCTTGGGTGACTGTACCTGCGAGCCCAAGTAAACCTCTCGTGCACCCTGCAGGTCTACTACTCCTCTAACTATTAGCACACAGGGTCCCCTTATCACTGCGTTCTGCATCCTTGGATTTAACCATCCACAGACTGAAAACACTGCAAAACCATGTTTGTATCTGGAATGAATCTGAACAGAATTATTTTGTTCATCACTCCCTAAGCAACACAATATAATAACTATTTACATAAGGCGATGATGTATTAGCATTCTAAATACACAGGACGGTATGCACACATTGCACGCAAATATCCTGCCACTTTACTTAAGGCGCTTAAGCACAGGTGGAATTCAGTGCCCCTGGGGTACGAATCTCCCAAGGAAATTGAGGGGCAACTATGTGAGTACCAGCAATCAATCATATCTTTAATAAATGGAATCTTATACGACCTCTGCTAAAAGCAGCTCAACGCTGAGAAAGTCTTGCCCAAGGCCTCCCTGGGTGGGACACATCACAGGGGGCCTGGCCGTGAGGCAGGGGTGCGGCTCCGCGTGACAGCATGGCAGTCAGAAGCGGCCAGCGCGGCCCACACACACACTGCGCCCTCCGCTCCGTGGCCCCCACACGTACTTTGAGTAGCATGTGCTTCTCACTGGGCGTCAGGTACATCCTGTTCTCGTAGCAGTCCACGCACAGGTTCACGATGTCTGCCAGGAGCTCCTCGTAACCGGAAATGACCTCGAGCTGCTGCTGCAGAGACTTC
The DNA here is from genome assembly GCF_000276665.1 of Chinchilla lanigera. Lineage (NCBI taxonomy): Eukaryota > Metazoa > Chordata > Mammalia > Rodentia > Chinchillidae > Chinchilla > Chinchilla lanigera. The sequence continues at coordinate 1,151,356 of NW_004955533.1, read as the reverse complement.
GAGACAGAGCGAGAGCTGGTGCCCCGGCCTGCCCGCCACCCGGGGCCCGTCCCACCCGGGACCGAGCCTTACCTGTGTGATCTTGTTGTGGTTGGCCAGGAACATGGACAGATTCTGCGACTCCTGAATGGACTGGGGGTCTGCCATTTTACGCAGAAACTGAGCGGCCCTTAAAGTAGAAAAAGTTAATGCCGAGATGCACCAACATGCTAAAAATTTTTTTAAAAGAAACAGAGAAAAGAAAGAAAGAGAATGAATGAATGAATCCTGGACAGAACAGGAACCTCAGTTATTCACCCATGGAAGGGTGGATGGCAGACGCTGGGGGAGTGCTCAGGCCCGAGGGGCTCCAGCCCTGGGCTCCAGGACAATCTCATTCCAACCGGGCCGCTCACGCCTGCTGCCCTCAGCGCGCCCCCGGACACAGGCTCCCGGGCCCCAAGCCTGACGGTCCCCACAAGACCCCACAAGACCTTCCCACGGTTCTCTGCAGGGAGTGCTGGCCGCCGTCCCTCTCACAAGGACACTCATCCTCGGCTGTGCGCTGGGGGCCCCCGGGCCCAGACTGTCCAGCTGAGGCAGCTCCAGCGTGACGTGTGGAGCAGGACCTGCGCAGCGAGGCACAGCCCTCCCGGCAGAGCCAGGGTCTGCGAGGTCTGCAGAGTGGGTGGGGGTGGGTGAGCTGTCCGCACACCCAGGATGCCCTCAGAGAGGGTCGTGGGAGCTGCCCGCATAGGTCTGCACCCCTGTGAAGCTCAGGGTTCGATTAAGGAAAAGTTCCCACGACAACTGGTGAGACTGGTAATGCCCCTAAATTCACTTCCGCCCCTTCCTCCTCACGAACAAGCCTGAGACTTGCGTGAGGCGGCAAGGTGCTGGGCCCCCTGCGGCAGCGGCGCCCAGGTAGCCCAGGGCTGACTCGGGAGACAGGTGCCAGGAGCTGTCGAGCACTCAAACATTTACTCTTCCTTTCTCCTTCCTCCCTGCCCACTGGAATGCAGAAATGACAGCTCGAGCTCAAGCCGTCATTTTGGAGCATGAGGCAACACATGAAGATGGCAGAGCAGGACCGCCGGAGCCACGGACGTCCACCCGGAGCTTGCTGCTCGGGGCGGCCCACCGAACTCAGAGGAAGAGAAGGAGACTGCGACCCTGTGTAGCTTCTATTTCCGTGGGTTTAAAACATGATACAGAGTCCAAGCTAGTATTAGCTGACTCAAACACAGCCTTGCTCTGTTAACAGGTTCCCTTCACTGCTCTGAATCCTTGCTGGGGTCCACGTGTGGAGGCCGAGGAAGGAGGGGTGGACACTTGCTCCTGTCCGTTTTCCTCGGGCCTCGCCAGCCATATGGACGGCTGTCCCGGCAGCTGGCTCAGGAGCAGCTGTGCTGGCCACGCCCAGCTGCAGAAAAGCGCAGACCGTACACGCACTGCCGAGGGCTGGAGTGCGGGGGGCACAGGGCGACAGCGAGGGGTGCAGCAGCCCCACCCACTCTCCTGTGCTCCAGGGACTCGGGCAGTCAGGCTGCACCTCCTCGCTCTCGCTCGCAGCGGCCCCCTCCTCAGGCTGCTTCTAGACCGTGCATGGAAGTAAGGCGCCTCTGCTCTGCAGAGCAGAAAATGCGCAACTCTGAGAATTACCGTCCACCGAGGGCGCCCCTGGAAGGCTGAGAAAGCGCTCAGTGTCACCGTGGGTCACCTGTGCAGCGGGGTGCAGCAGTGCGCTTGGGGGCTGAGCGGCCCTGCCCGGCCGGGACTCTCCTCTTGTCACGGGGTGCAGCAGTGCGCTTGGGGGCTGAGTGGCCCTGCCTGGCCGGGACTCTCCTCTTGTCACGGCTGGGGCCCCTCAGTGCAGACAGTGACACAGAGACACCTGCAGGCTCTCCTGCCACTCAGCCCTGCGACGCTGCTCAGGCGGTGAGCAGATCCGCAACTTCTGAACCTCGCTGCGCCCCCACCGCGGGCTCCCTCTCACCTCAGCCTGGAGCCCGGGGCTAGGCAGTGTGGTTAAAAGGACAGTGCTGGGAGACTCCCAGACTGCGCAAGTAAAAGCACATCTGGATGCAAAGTACAGATCTCTCCCCACTTGATTTGAGAGCAGAGCCGCCTTCCAGAGCAGAGGACACGGGTCAGCGTCTCATTTGCCCTCCCTGGCTCTGAGCAGACTCCAGCGCAGCACGCATGTCTGGCCCGGCTGCCCTCGGGCATCAGGAGCGCAGGCCGAGCCCCGCTGCGCACTGCCGTGCTCCGCGTGGTGGCCTCTGGCTCCACGGCAGCGGCACTGGGAGCGGATGAAAAACCTCGAGCAGGCAGGGACCGGCGGGAGGCCTCAGGCCAGCGGGTGGCCCGGCCTTGAAAGAGAACGAGGTGTCTCCTGGGACCCCCGGGTAGTCCTTCTGGGAGGGTTATTACCAACGTCTGAGCCTGAGCGAGTCCTCCCCCGCCCCGCTCGATGGTGTGATCTTCAGCCCTGCAGTCTGGGGTGGAGGGGGCGGCAGGGGGCGGGGCTTACGAGGAGTTCATCTATGACTGAATAAGCCCCTGTTCTCAGTTAGGCTCCCCCAAGCATTTCCCTACGGTAAGGAAAAGCTCAGCCTGACGGCTGCTTTCCGGAGGTCCTCAACCTTCCAAAATGAAACTGCTGTGACGCAGAGCTGTTAAAAGGACCTGGAAGCTCAGGGTGACCCAGGGCCCCCTGGGGAGACCAAGCCATGACCCCACGCTACTACAACGCACACATGCCACAGACCCACCCACAAGTGACAAGCAGTCCGCTCGCAGGGCTGCAGCTCTGACGCCGGGCGCCCCCGCGCTGCCCAACTCGCCGCGTCCCGGCCAAGCGGCCCCCTGACCAGCGCCTGCGCTCACAGCAGGGCTGGCGTCTCCCGAGTCCTCCCAGGGCCCCACAGACGCAGAGGCTGACCGCAGGGCCAGGGCTCCCACGCGGCTCAAAACCACCAGACACAGACGAAGCTGCCCTTGCGCCCGGACTTGGGGTGCACATCCCCTCGGGCCCAGGTCGAAGGCCAGCGCGGCCGGCCGGCGCCCACGCGCACCAGGCCCGGGCTCACCTCTTGTACGCGGAGTGGTCGTTCTTCACGCTGCACTTCATGTTCTTCAGCTCGTCCAGCACGGCGAACATGTTGATGAACTTGCCCAGCGTGATGAGGTAGGCCTCCGACACGAAGTCCTTCCTCCGCTCCGCGTGGCACAGGCGCCTCACCTCCCCGCAGAAGCGCTCGATGGCGTTTCTCTGGGCAGGGCAAGGTGGGCGAAGAACCCGGTGTGAGAAGGTGCCAAGCCCTGCTCTCTCTGCTCACACACGCACCCATCGCCTTCCCGACAGGCAGAGCGGCCTCTGTAAGGCAAGCCCTGCGCCGTCCCACGGCTGCTCCCCAGCGAAAAGCACTCTGGCTGGCCACGCCAGAGAGGGACTCGGCAAAACGCCGCGCTGAAGCATCTACCGAGGCGGTGGCGAGCTACCGCACGCACGTTACTGTTTATTTTAAAAAGTCGGAAGATGTTAAATATGCCTTGTTTTTTCTGAACTAAGACCTCAGTATTCAGGTTTAATTGCAGGGCTGGCTCTGTGATTAAATAGTTTTGGGCGGCAGTTTGGACACTTTTCTTTAAAAGATTCACCATCACAGATCTATAGTGCAGATACTGACTTTCAGAGGCAAAGCAGGGACATGTCTTCTTCTTTCTTTTTAGTACCCAGAATGGGAACTCAGGCCCTGGTGCTCGCCAGGCAGGCACTGTGCCACTGAGCTACCTCCCCGGCACTGGCAACTTTCAATACGGAACAAAATTAATCTCTTAGTGACTTCTATCTTCTTCCTTTACTAAAGGAAGACCGTAATTAAAGCATCTTTCGACACTCCCAAAGCACTTCTTCACAGAGCCACCGTGTGTCCCCCACGTGGACACTTTCTGCCGCACCCAAGGGTCAAAGAAGGACACGGCCCGGGCCGCACGGCCTGGACTGCCCAGCAACAGTCCGGGTGAGGCCGGGAGAAACACGAACACCCCGAGAACCA
>NW_004955533.1:1122895-1146574 GCF_000276665.1 Chinchilla lanigera | reverse complement strand
CGGGGTGGGCGGGGCCGCGCACCTGTGGGATGGCCCGCGAGCAGCTCCTCCAGGTGTACAGCATGACCGCGTACTCTTGGCCCTCCTCCAGCATCTCGTTCTGCAAAGCACACGGGGCGATCACAGGCGGGAAGCGGGCAGAGGAGACACCAAGTTGCTGGAGTGTGGACCAAGTGCCGCAGCCTACTGTGCCTCTCCCTCTCGTGCCCTGACGCCTCCACGCCACACGACACCTGCTAGGAAGCCGGAGGTGCTGCGGGGGCACCTCAGCGGCCACGCACACCCCCAGGGCCTCTGCGGGCTGGGACAGGAGGCGGCGGGGGAGCACAGGTCAGCGCTTGAACGCGGCTGCAGGCAGATCTGAGGCTGCAGGCCTGGGGCGGATGCCTGGGCCACAGCCGCTGACAGCATCCAGGCCCCCTGGCCACACCGGCCTTCAGACTCAGAGCCCCAGGGGCGAGAAGCGATCCCAGCGCGCTTAAAATCTAGGGAGAGTAATCAGCGCAGACGACTGTCGTTGACTGTCGCTGATTTTAAAAACTTCACTTATGTCCTATTCTTTCCCTCGGAAAATATGGTTTAAAAATCACACTGATGTTCTTTAAAATGTCACCTGCCTCTGCCAGTGTTTCTAAGTTGCTTTAAAGTAATCACAGACTCTCACCCTGTAACTTCGTCTGCTAGAAAGATGGTAAGGATTACTACAGAAAGGGAGGAACTAAGGAAAAGCACCGGAACAGCTGAACTGCAGACAGTAACCAAATGGACCACACAGAGTTAGATTACTTTCTCTAGCACATTTTCACAACGTGAGGATGCTGGCGAAATCATTACAATACACAGTTGGGTTTTTTTTTGTTGTTTTTTTCTGTTACTGGGAATCGAACTCACGACCTTGCGCTTGCCAGGCAGGCGCTGTGCCGCTGAGCTAAATTCCCAGCCCCTACCATACATGACTGTAACAACGCAACTCACTTGGACCCCTCACCCTCCGTGAGTGCACCTTGGCCCCAGGGTGCGGGGGCAGAACCACACGGACCTGAAGAGTCACCTTCAGAGCGCGGGCCTCTGTTTTCTCTGGGCCACAAATAGTACGAAATTTTCAGAAGAAGCACGCGTCCCTTTTAAGTAAGAGGACCGAAGCCAGGTGCGTGAGGGAGCACGCCACTCGCCGTTCCTTCTCCTTACTGCACAAGCAGGGTGACCCCGACAGCCGTGCCACTCAACCGTGCCCCTCCCAGCAGCGAGGACCCGGGCAGCCTTACCATGCTGGAGTGGACGGTCGCCTGCTCGATGTACCGGGCAATCCCAGTGACAAACGCATTTCTGTCTTCAAAGTTCGTGTTGAAGTTCGGCTGAAGGGAAGAGAAATGCCATCGCCGTGAGGTCGGAGCCCTGCCGCGCCCAGGCCCTGCCACCCGGAACCCACCTGGTAGAGCAGTGACGATGGCGGGGGCTCGATGCAGGGCTGCTGGTCCGGCAGGGGCAGCTCCTCCAGGAGGTCCACGTTGGACAGGGCGTCCTCCAGCGTCACCTGGGCCGCCATGCTGGGACAGGATGGGACACAAAGCCACTGTGCTATGAGGAAGCCAGACAGGTTTCTGAGGAGGGGGTCCCGGACTCCTGGCCCCCTTCCCTTCTGCCAAGGGCCCTGGGTGTGACTGATTCAATTATGGCCAAGTCCTCGGGGTAAGGTTGAAGCCAGGAGATGCGGAAGTTAAACAGGTAGGGCACAGGTCCTGAATAGGTAATGTAAACTAAACTAAAGGTCGGGGCCTGAGTGAGTTAGCACAGCAAAAGGACTGAGTGAGTGAGTTACCCAAGTGACTTAGTTACCAAAATGAAACAGGACCCTAACCAGATGGGAGACCCTGGAGGAAGTAAGATGCAAAGGAAGCAGTAAGCACCTGCCGGCTCCAAGGCTTACCTGAAGCAGCAGCGTGCCTGCTTTCTGTCAGGTACACGGTACCAAACACTATATAAAGACCCCAGAGTCTGAACCTCCTCTGCGCCCGCCTTAGGGAACACCCTTACAGCTAGCAGACAGCTTTTCTTTTATTCTTTCTACTAAACATGCACTTGGCCATTCCTCATTGCTTGCTGCTTGCTGTTTTGTAGACTTCATTCTTCCTTGCCCCAGAACAAGGACCGAAGAGCCAGAGGGGTCCAGTTACAACGTGCCTCCCCAGGAGCATGCGGGCCAGGAAGTGTCACAGCAGGATCTGCCCCATCCCCACTGCTCACAGCTGCCCGTGCCAGGGCTCTCTGGAGGGTCGGACACCCCCACCCCTCACTCCTCCAGTTGCGCTGGGAATTGAGAGGGGAAACACGAGGCTTTGTCCCGCTGAGGGCGGAGGAGCCACAAGGCAGGCTGGGAGCACAGGGAGGTGGACGGCCCACGAGGCCGCCGTCTGTGGCAGCTCAGCGGGCAGAGTCAGCACTCCACCCCCACTGCACCTGCTCTGACCAGCTGGACTTGAGGGGCAGGGCCACCAGGGCGGGGCACCGGAGACAGCCCAGCCCTGACCGCACTCGGGGTGGCCAGGCAGGACCCTGGAAGGGGAGCAGCAAGGGGGCCGAGGGTGCAAAGGGAAGAAGCCAGGTCACGTGGAGGCCCAGGGCTGGCTCGGTCAGTGAGCGTCAGGGCGGCTGGCCGGGAGCTAGGCAGGGAGGCCTCACAAAGCAGGAAAGTCCCGGGGCTGGGTGAAGGGGAACTTCCAGCCTATCACATGGTGTGATCCAATCCCCTTCAGGCCACAGACGACAGCCAGGGTGGCCGTGGTGGCGCTGGGGACAGATGCAACCCACGCTTCAGAGGCTGGGCGGAAAACACCTACGCCGACGCGCGCATGCGGAAGGTGGGCTACGTTCAAGCACGCTGTGGGCTTGTTATAGTAAGAACACCAACGTTCTCCTGTACTGGAGGAAGACCCGGGTCACCTGTCAGTGTCCCAAATGCCCAGCCCCACCCAAATCACTCAGCACACAACGCTCCAGGAATACCTCACCTCCTCCAGGAAAGACCATTCTGGAGGACAGCAACGCCAGCGCAACGCAGACGCTGCAATTATCTATATGACGTTAAGGCAGCTACCCTGAAATGTCCTATAAATAACTGTAACACTTCCAAGTCAGAAGAAAAAGCTGAAAGTCAGCAAAACACAAACAAAAATACCAAGAAGAGCCAAATGGAAATCTCAGAACTAAAGACACAATAGAGAAAATCGGAAACACCTACAGGAGCTCAAGAGCAGGGGAGAGGTTCGGCGAACTTGAAAATAAAGCAACATAAATGATCTAACCTGAATACCAAGGACGAAAAAGGCGTGAAAACAAAAACACAAGAGCTCAGGGAGCTTCGGGGCAAGTGCAAGGCTCGTGTGTGCCAGGAGGAGGAAGAGCAGCAGAAATAACTGAGAACCCCCAAACTTGGGGACTTTTGTTTACAGATACAAGGAACTCTCTTGATCCTAAATAAAATAAACCCACACTCGCTTCAGCAGCTAAAATACACCATATAAATATACCAAAATATACGAAACAAACCCCAGGAGGAACAGTTGGAATAACCGAACTTCCCCCAGGAAGCAGCAGCAGGAGTGGAGCCCGAGGCTTCACGCATGCTAAAACACACACAGCACCGCCGCAGCCTGGCCCCACCGGAGCCCAGCGTCCAGCTCTGCGCACACCCTTCGGACGGTGCTGGAGCGAGGCCGTCCGGCCAAGGGAGTGAAGACCGCTCGGCCGCAGGCTGAGGGCGGCTCTTCAGGTGGCAGGGAAGTGACAGTGGGCAGCTCTGGGACACGAAGAGCGAAGTGAAGGCTGCAGAAAGGGCGGAGTGAGTGGCCTGGACTTTGTTCTGCAATCCTTCACGCAGCTCAGTGAAGGGAAGCAAAAATACAGCACGGTCCGAGGGATGTCCCGCCCATAAAAATCCCGAGTCACACCCAGCTCCTATGTATGTACAGCTGTAAATGTGGGTCTCCGCGGTCTCTCGGTGGTCGCCGGGAGAAAACGGCAAGAGGATTTAGAAAATAAAGACAAGAGACGATAGCGGGGGTCAGGTGGCATTACCTCCTGCCTGATGAACAGGAGGACTGACTTCAGCAGTAGGGGTGGTTATTTTATAGTCTTGCAAAAGTAGTATCATGAGAGATAACGTTGCCTAGCGACTAAGACTGAGACTGTAATTGTCCGAGCAGGGTACTTTTTTCAATACTGAGGTAGCCTGACTGCCCGAGGCACTCTGGCTCTGTCCCACCCTCACACACAGGACCAACAACCAGCTCCAGCAGCTCCCAACATGTAAATATTTACGTATGTAATTAAATTATATAAACCTAAGACAGCCAGCATTAAAGGGAGAAGCAAACTTTTATGGTGCTAAGACTTCTACCTTCATGCCGGGGAAGTAGCTCAGTGGCACAGTGGCTGCCTGGCAAGCGTGAGGTCCTGAGTTCGAGCCCCATACCAAAAAAAAAACAATTTCTACCTTCTCTAGAAGTACTGAAATTGTGCTCCTCATTAAACTGTGAAAAGCTAATCAGCACATTTTGTGATCCTCACAGCAGTTACAAAAGAAAGCTACATGAAGAAAAATAGGTAAGTTTTAAATAGATAATTTGGAAAAAATTAAAATGGGATACTGTGAATTGTTCAAATTCACAGTAGAAGAAGGTGGGAAGGGGCCCAGTGTGGCTTGGGGCAAGCACAAGCTCAGCATGCCGGGGCCTGAGGGTGGCCACCGGCAGCAAAAGAGGGTCCAAAAGGCAGGACAGGAAGTAGTAATGAAGAGGGATCAAGTAAAACAGACCTCAAACATGTCAGCAATGAGATTAATTATAATCTAAAAACACCAATTAAAGACAGAGTGTCAGAATGGTAACAAATACCAACCCTCCCAGGCATGGTGATACACGCCCAAATCCCAGCTACTCTGGAGGTGACGCAGGAGGACTGAAGTTCAAAGCTGGCCTGGGCAGCTCAGCAAGACCCTGTCTCAAAGTAAAATACAAAAAGGGTTGGGGGTACAGCTCAGTGGTAGAAATGGTATGGGTCAATCTCAGGTACCACATATACACAAATCATAAAATTAAAGTCAAACTTTTAAAAGGTTTAAGTGTTTAAATCCCAACCCAACTAACTGTATCACATTCATCAAAAATTCACCTCAAACAGAAGCAGAGAGGCTGGAAATAGAGGGGAAATGATCAATCAACCAGGCACACACTAGTCAAAGGTGCTGCACCTGCAGATTTCAGGGATAGCAGGCCCATTACAGAATGACCGTGGGGTCCACACCCCTAGCACAAGAACCTGGAATGCACCTGCTCCTGGCCACGGTGCTTCCAAGGACACAGTCCAAAGGAGAAACAAACGTATGGATGCAGCCGCAGAAGTGGGCAGCTCCAGGGGAACTGCTGGAACTCAGGTCTCGCTGTGTAGTTTGGGCTGGCCTTGAGCTCACTATGTAGCCCAGGCTGGAGCTGAACTTGCAGCGATCCTCCTGCCTCAGCCTAACTGGGATTACAGGCGGGTGCTACCACACCCCACCAGCAGAGACTTTAAAGGGGGAAGCTAGACATTTCCCCTTCTATCATCACAACTTCCTGTCTCACAAGTCAAGAAAACAGCACAGGACAGCAGAGCATACAGCAGCCCTGGACGCCCAGACCGGGTCACTGCCGCGCAGAGCTGACCTGGGAAAACCCCCAGGGCCCATGCAGGAGCCTGGAGACTGACGGTGCCCCTGGGGCACGGGATGCAGGGATGGCCCAGCCCTGCACGCACCTGCAGATCCCGCGCTAAGCTGCACCCTCGCCCCCACCAAGAAACAAGAGCTGGGCAGGCGTGGTGGCGCACACCTGTCCCCAGCACTTGGGCGGCTGAGGCAGGAGGATCACTATGAGTTTGAGGCCAACATGGGCTACAAAGTGAGTTCAAGGGCAGCCTAAACTATACAGTAAAACCCCATCTCCAATAAAAGAGAGAGAAGAGGGTTGTAGGGAAAACTGTAAGCTCACGGACTGTGATTCGTAGGAGTGACACATTCACATCACAGCCAAGGAAAACCCCAACTTACTGCAAACCACTGCTTATGGATTTCTTGCTTTGTCTAAGAGTAGCAATGTTGCCAGGCGTGGTGACGCACACCTATGATCCCAGCGCTCAGGAGGCTGGGGCAGGAGGGTTGCCGTGAGTTTGAGGCCAGGTTGGGCTACATTGTGAGTTTAAGGCCAGCCTGAACTGCATGGCGAGACCCTGTCCCAAAAAACAGAAACTAACTAGAACGAAAATTTTAGAAATTTTAGAAAATTTTAGAAATAGCAGCACCATTTATGTGGCCACACAAACCATGGAATTCTGCTCAGCCTTTAAAGAGAAGGGAATTCTGACACTCGCTACAGCATGACTCCCCTAGAGGGCACTAGCTGAGTGAACCTAAAAAGGCAGAAAGGTGGTTTCTGTATTTTCTTTTGAAAACGGGATTTTACTATGTTGTCCAGGCTAGCCTAAAACTCCTAGGTTTAAGCGACCTACCGCCACAAGCCCTCAGCAGCGGGAGGTGCCACCTGGCCGACCTGGCAAAGTCCGCATGACTCCACCGGGATGGGGCTCCAAGACTCCTCGCGCAGGGACCGGGAGCTGCTGCCAGGGCGGGGGACTGGGGGTGGCGTCTCCTGGGGCAGCTTCAGCTGCGGAAGGTGGAGAGCATTCTGCAGTGGTGGTGGGATGGCTGCCTGGCAGTGTGAGTGTACTCAGAGCCACGGAACTGAACATCCAAAAACGGTTGAAATGGTAAACCTTATGTTGTATGTATCATATCACAATTCAGAAGTGATGGGTGAGAAATAGGGATCTTTACTGTGGATAAACCCCAGCACAGGTGGGAACTGAAGGATGCCCAGACAGCACAGTGCAGCAGAGGCCTGGTGAGGGGTCTAGTGTGACCTGGACCACCCCTAACACCTGGGTGTTAACCGCCTGGTCCCCAGCCAGGCACTAAGGGGAGGCAGTGGACCCTGCAGAGGCAGGGCGAAGCGGGAGGAAGTGAGACCCCAGGACCGGCATCCAACCTCAGCCCTTTCCTGGCTCTCTGCTTCTGTAACGAGGCAAGCAGCCTGCTCCATCATGCACTGCCCCCCGTGACGCGCCGCCTCCCCACAGGTCCAAAAGCCAGGAGTCAAGCAGCTACAGACTGACCCCGCTGAGGCCGAGTCAGAACCACCCCCTCCACAAGATGATTATCTTGGGTAATTTGGTACAGTAACAGCTGCCTAACACGCAGTGCTCTAAGTGAAACAGTTTAGAACAGGTCAGCAAACCACGCGCCTGGCTACCCTGTGTCCTGTAGCCTCTACTTGAAATATTGAGTAAATCAGATATTAAACCCTCTCGGTCTCTCCTACCCGTGAAGGAGCTCATCGTGGCTTCACACGTTTACCAAGTCCAGGTCCTAATTAAGTAAATGACTGTCCATGGAGTAGAAGTCAAGCAGTTTTTGTTACAGTCGTGTCCCATAGTAACGTTGTGACCAGTGGGCCGACTAAGACGGTGGCTCCGGGAGGGTAAAGGAGCCGACGGACCCCTGCTGCGTCCCAGCACCACAGCCACGGTGCCATCAGAGCCTGGCCAACACCCACGCGCTTGTGGAGACGCAGGTGCAAACACGCCGACCGTGCATCGCGCACAATTATGCGTTGCGCGTAATGCTTGAAAATAAGCGGCTGTTACTGCCCATGTACTTGATACGTGATTTTTATCGCTGTTCTGAGATGTACCTCTGCTTACAAAGTAAAAGTATATTGTCAAAGTAGGCACGTGACCCAGGCGGCGTTGGCCCCTTGCGTCCACCGCACCCACCCCCTGCTTACACCCACATCCCTGCTGACGGCTCCACCTCCACCACCCAGGCCTGTGAAGCAGCTCCGCCACATCAACACCACTTCCCAGCACCTCTCCTGTCCTCGAGCAGCACACACTGCAGTAACATACTGGCTACAGGCCTATTAATAAATATCGGCCTTCAGGGCTGCGAACCAGATAGGCGGGAGAACACAGAGTGTGAGTGAAAGAGGGTGCAGCCGGCTCAGATCCCAAGTGGGGCACAGATCGAGCCCAGGGCCTGGAAGCCAGGCATCGGTCTTTGCAGCTTCAGCGGCCAGCTGCTATGTGTGTGGCTTCCCAGTCACAGGGGCACCTGCTCTGAGAAGTCCAAGGAGGCCAACCCAAGCCAGGAGCTGAAGACAAAGTGAGGTAGGTCGAGGGCCAGGGCCAAGCTGGCCCAGCCTAGATAAACAGGGAGGGACCACAGGAGGCGGCATCAGAGACTCCTGGCGGTGGCGGGTACATCTAAGAACGGCTGAATGAGGCCAGGTCTTTTCACAGGAATGAAAGCAGGGGTCTCTGCATCTGTTATAGAAACTGCCAGGGCAGCTCAACACGAAGGTCACAAAATGTGGTGGCGCACGCCTGTAATCCCAGTACTTGGGAGGCTGAGGCAGGATTGTTTCGAGTTCAAGACCAGCCTGGGCTACATAGTGAGACCCTGTCTCAAAAAGACAAAAAAAAAAAAAAAAAAAAAAGTGGTGAAGCCACATTCTGGAAAATGCAGAACTGAAGGCACCTGTGCCTCGCCTGTACGTTGGATGCTAACCTGTAAGCCGATCTGGTCCTCTCCAAAGAGAGTGCTTCCTTAGGAAGACGGTTTTTCCCTGCATTTCCAAACTACTCATATAGTTTAAATCTGAAAGTAGTTCGCCTACCTGCATAACTCAGCAAAGACAGGCTACAGAATGTTCCTGCTGACATGCAAGGGGGGAGCTGATTTTCTTCCTCCTCTACACGCAAATAACCGTACTTCTCAGAAAAGTACCAGCTTCCAATATTTTTGTGCAATCTGTTCACACGTAAAAAAATCCGGTCTGGACAAAAGCATACTTTTTGACCTGTTCCTCTCTCTCCCATACTTTGAACGGCCAAGCATGGGACAGAGCCATATTACGCAGGGGCGCACAGCCACCTCCTGGAGACAGCTGGTGTGACCAGCTGGGCAAAGCCTTATAATTAAAAGCCAAAACTGTGATTTCTAGCCCAGTTCTGTACTACTGAATAAATCCACTTTTATGCACAAAAGCTTCAAATTTCATTCTCAAAACCAGCAACTCAAAGCCAGCTTAAAGAACGGCTTTATCAACAGAGGAAGAAGCAAGCTGGCTTGCACGGTCAGAGTAACAAGGCACTGAAGCTTGAACGGAGTGTGCTGAGGAACTTGGCGACTCTGAGAGGCAGTGCCCACGCACGGCATGGCCTTAACCCTTCGCCCTCAGTCTGCAGCCCCTGCGCCGAGAATCAGGGTCTCCCAGGAAGGGGGCCGAGCCTCCTCCCACTGCCACAGCAGCCTGACCACCCCCGGGGACACAGACTCACTCCTGCCACCTCCTCTTCTGCTCCTGCTAGCTGTGCAGAACACAGCCTGGGCCATGTCGCGCTCCTGCTTAAACACAGCGGGGGCTCTCTCTCGCCGACAGCTGTGTTTTCCAAACCTTGTTCCGTGGGATCCTGAGGTGCCTCACAAGGCCAAGCAAAAATTACTCTGTCTTTACTTATTTTTGATACTGGGACAGCGTCCAAGGGTTTGCATGAAAGAAGTATTCTAATGCTAAAACAAATAAAGAAGCAAACAAATATCAGCACAAGGCAGGGAAGAAGTCTAGGCTGCCCACAGCAGACCCCGCCAAGGAGGGGACTCTGTGGTGCTTACAACTCTCACTTTCCCAAGGGGTCCCCCAGGAAAACGAAAATGCTAACAATCCTCCCTGCAACCCCCAGGCTGGCCCTGCCACAGAAGCGGACTGGTGTCCCCACTTGACAGATGCCTGGCTGGGCAGCGTCCTCACCGGCGGGGTCGGTTGTTTTTTGCTACAGTGGAGGACTCAGAAGACGGCACGATGTCTGTACTAACTGCAGTTTCTTAATGCCGGATCATCAGTCACAGAGACTCCGACGCACTTTCAAAGACACACAGAGAAAATAACCAAGTTCCCAGTTCCGTTTTCTCTTCCTCGATGGTTGCTGCTGCTGGGGGGGCAGGGACCCGGCAGGAGATGCCCCCAACCTCCAGACAGCCCGTGCGGCATTCCCCACTCACGGACACAGATGCTGAGTCTGGAGCGGCCAAGGAGACAGGCCGTCAGCAGAGCAGTCACTGCCTCCTCCGCACGGCTCTCCAGCACCCAGGGGCTCCATGCTCCCTACCCACGCCAAAGGGGTATGGCCTGGGTCAGCCCAAGTGGCAGCTCCCAACACAGTGAGGCAGGTGCTCCATGCGGGAGGCCATGTACACGCTCACGCACCTGGCACCAGCTCAGTGACTGCTTGGCACTGCGGCTGGGGTTCCCAACGTCCCCAGCCCTGCTGCTCAGGAGGGAGGGCACTCTCCCATCGTGACACTACACACCCGACAGCTGTGCATCTGTTGGACCCTGTGGTGAGCACTGAGGAACAGGTTCCACAGGCAGTGGAGCCCCAGGCACCCACCTCTCACACCACCCCCTGGGAGCTCCTAGAGCAGAGGAAGTTGCTGGACGTGAACCGGGGACACGGCCCCGGGTACGTATGCCTCCCACCACCCCTTTCTTCCTCTCGGACCCAGGAAGCACCCACCTCCCACCCACCAAGGTCTGCTGCAGTCTTTCCTCTGCCCACAACCTCTTCCCTCTCTCTACGTGGCTATGAGGACTCCAGACATCCACGGACCTGGGCCAGCTTCCACCCAGGACCATCCGAGCTCAGCGTGGCATCCAGCCTGAGGCCAGGTCGATGACACTGGCCGCTTCTCCAGCTCCAACAAAGATCCTGCCGTCAGACGACCTGGTTTGGGACCATCGGGATCAACCTGATCTCCTCCCTCTGAGCACTTAGCTCCTCACCGCAGGGTGGCCTAGGCGACACTGGGATCTGGCAGGAGACGCACCCCCCAGGCTATGAACCAAGAGGCAGACACAGAGGAGAAGGGTTTTCCTGGTGAACCTGAATTCTGACACCCAGGCCATTTGGCCCAGCACCAGCGGAACAGAAGCAGAGGAAGTTCTTTCACTGACATCTCGAGAACCTTCCCCAGCCTGATAGCAATCCCTCCCGTCCAGGCGCCCGAGGACCCGGATGCCCTCCCGCCTTGGCCTACAGGCCACAGAAGCCCAGCCTGACCGCCGCAGGCAGGGAAGCTCAGCGTGTGCGCTCGGGTCACTCTCCAGGCAGCACATCCAGGGAGGGTTCTCAGATCACACACCTCCCTTTCAGGCTGCAGGCGGACTCAGGCCAGGCCCCCTCCCCCAGGCAGGCACAGCCGCAGGACTTCCCTCAGCGCGCAGGGTGTCTTCAGCCTCAAGTGTAACACACAAAACAGCATCCAGACTGGGAGAAAATATTCACCAACTGCACCTGACAAGAGGTTGTTATCCAGAGAGCACAAGGGACTTCAAACAGCTCAAGAGGAGAAAAGCAAACAGTCCAACTTAAAAATGGGCACAAGACTTATTTCTCAAAAGATGTACACATGGCCCACAGGCAATGCAGCAATCTCCAGGGAAGCACCGTCCCCCGGGAGAGACTGCTGCCGATCAGAAACACAAGCTGCAGGGACGGGGAGCGGGGGAGCCTCACAGGCTGTGGGTGGGAAACAAACTGGCTGGGTCTCACGGAAAACAACATGGAGGTGCCTCAAACTCTGAAAACAGAACACCCGGGACCCAAGACTTCTACGAGGTGCTGCTCACCGCAGCAAGGACCCAGGAGCACACCGAGAGGCGCCCTCACAGCACCGCGTGCGGCACCTTCACCATGAATGTTCTTTCGATCGCATTTCTCCCATTGTCGCCGACACTAAGTTCGTCCCACGCGGTGACCAGTTCCCCCCTTCGGCGGCTGCTCTGCAACCTTTTTGTTTGGTGGGCTGCGTCTCACCTCTTCACAGGGGCGTGCACCACGCCCGCGGCGCTAAGGGATCAAGGCTTTGGCAGGGCTGCTGCGAAACGTGTTCCAGGCCAGGCGCCTTGCTTTTTCATTTCACGTCCTTTCCACTTTGCATTTTCTGGTGTTAGGGATTGAACCCAGGGCCTCGGAGGCACGGTTTTACCACACTGAACATTTCAGCCTTTCCCTCTGGAATTTCCTCTTTCGCTTCTAAATTTACCAAGTAGGAAGGGCTCTGCCAGCCAGGCCCAGGACAGGAAGTGGTTTCTAATCATAGCCCCCAGCTCAGCAAAAGCCAAAGTACTGGGAGAGACAACTAGGGCAACCCAGAGAATCGACTCAGAAGTGCTACCGCGACCGGTACAGTTAGAAATTTTCTTGGCAGTGCTGGGGATGAACCCAGGGCCTCTCACCTATGCTTTTCCACTAAGAATGTGTCTCACTGGGCCTCAGACAGACAGTAATTCTTGCAGTCTGACGTGCTCTCAAGTGACTGTAACTGGCTGCATTTAGTAATATCAAGGACACGTGAACCCCTTTCCACAGCAGAAGCTGGATTCCTGCTTGTGATTCCAGCACGACATCCACCCCTGCTTTCTCTGTGTAAGTTGTATCTCATCAGTACATACTGGTTTTTTGTTTGATTTGTTTTTGTTTGAGACAAGGTCTCACTGTGCTGCCCAGGCTTGTCCTTGAACTTTTTTTTCTTTTTTTTTTTTTTTTGAAACAGGGTTTCACTATGTAGTCCAGGCTGGCCTTGAACTTACTATGTAGCCCAGGCTGGCCTTGAACTCATGGCAATCCTCCTGCTTCAGCCTCCTGAGTGACTGGGCCCATATGTATGCATTACCATGCCTGGCTCCTGTACACAGCTTTACAAGGTACTTTAGAAGTTCGGTCTTCATAAAGGATACCGTGCTACAGAGACAGTCGTTTCACCTGTACCAGAGACCAGGGCACGGCCCCTACTCCTGGCGAAGGAGGCCAGCGGTGAGAATGCTCCCTGCTCAGCGGTCAGCTGGCTTCCAAAAGCAAGGACACCACCTCACCTTCCACAGGCCCGCGCAATAAGCACCCAGCCAACTTGTGGGAGGAGGCAATTCTCTAAAAGGCAAATTACCAAACTACAAAGTAAAAAGTACCTCCCCCGATGGCTATGCTCCAACCTGGAAGGCCAGAGCACCCATTTTTGGTCAATCCTGGTCTAGGTGTTGCCATGGAGGTGGGTTCTCGAAGAGATTAGCAGTGCAGTCTATAGACTGAGCGAAGACGATCACCCGCCACAGTCCAGGGCCTCTCATCCATAAGCCAAAGGTCTGGGAGAAGGAAAGACTCAAGTCCAGCAAGAGGGAGTGTTGCCTCCACACAGCTCAGGGCTCGGCCGCAACATCATCTCTACCCACCCAGGGCTCCCAGCCCATTGGCTTGCGCTGCACGATCTGCACTTGTGAGCCTCTACAACCAAGCACGTGTGCACCCCTATGGAGTCTATCTATTAGACAAGGTGAAATCAGGCCAGAGCCGCTATGCTTAGGTCTTTACTTGTGGCCACTGGTTATCCAGATAGGATGTGTGTGTGTGTGCGCGCATGCATGCATCACAGAGTAATACCATATGTTATATAATGTATACTGAAGAAATAAGTACGCTTCCCAATACATATTTTATACTATATTTAAGTACAATTCACAACGTGTGTGTATAGATCTGTACACTATATATACACAAGACACTATGAATACACTTGGCACTGTATATGCGATATGTACTGTAGGTAGCATATATAAGTACATTTCCATACATGTATTTGTTGTTGTTGTTACTGTGGAGAACCTTAACACTCCGGCACTACCACCCCCACGCCCTGCATCAGAACAAAAAGAAAACACAACCTGTGCGCCCAAAACCCTTATCAACATGGACTGCAGGACAGAAATGAAGTGATCCACGCCTGTGAAATGCTCAGACACAAGCAGGCTCCCCTGTGATCAGTGGGCTCTCACATGGTCAGCAGGTTCCTATGTGGTCAGTGGGCTCCCACGTGGTCAGCAATCTTGGGGAAGCTCACCCTGGAGAGCCAACAGTCGAGGTGGTATTAAAGTCCATCACTTTTGTGGAGATCGACCCTCTGGGCAGGGTCTATGGAATCAAGAGAAAATTCTCTAAAATGGAACTGCCTGGTGAGATGCAACTCTGCAGTGGAGTGCTCGCCTAGCGTGTGTAAGGCCTTGGGCTCGGTCCTCCCATCCCAACCACACACAGGTGCACAAGGCGGGGAGTGCTAGGTCAAGCCTGGGCAGCGGCTCAAGAACAACACAGATCCTCACACCACTTGAACTTGAGGTAATGGGCTCCTTCAGACCACAGCGTGCCTCCCCTGCGAGTTTCAGGGGAGATCAGCACTTGTCTGCGCTGTTCTGGCCGGGACAGCGTGGGCACAAGGAATGACCATAGGTCTGAGCATATTCAAGACACGGAGTCAGGTGCTGAGGTGGAACTTGTTACTTTCTGAGCACTGGTTTTTCTCCCCTATGGAGCAAAATTCCTCTGTGTGTCCTGGGGAAAGCAAAGAACAGGGCACAACTTCGGCCACTAGAGAACCCGAATATCACTACAAATCCCAAATATCCTGGTGTCAACATCACAGTAGTGCTCAACTGTCTACACTTGTGTTATTCCCAATTTAAAAACCTAGAAGCCATAGTCCACGCCCTCCCTCTCCGTTCCCACGGCCAGGCATCGGGGAGAGGCAGTCATGACATAGCTGGCACCTGGGACAATGAACAAGGAGTATCTGCTGCACAGCACAAACACACCAGGCTCAGAACCACAACACAGGCAGAAAGGAACACCCCTTATTTTCTTCAGACTGTTCTCTGAGAGAACTTTAATGCAAAAAAAAAAAAAAAAAATCATAAAAATGCAAATCTTTTCCTTGGAATGATATGGAGTCTATCTATTAGACAAGGTGAAATCAGGCCAGAGCCGCTATGCTTAGGTCTTTACTTGTGGCCACTGGTTATCCAGATAGGATATAACACAACAAAAAGTACAATGGCAGATATAAATCCTACTACATGCCTGTTCACATTAAATATAGATGGACAAGATTCATACCAAAGGCAGAGATTTAGAGAATAGATTAAAAAAACACGAATCAACTATATGCTGTCAAAGAGACATATATTTTAAATTCAAAGACACAAATGGGGTGAAACCAAAAGAATGGGGAAAGAATGTACCATGCAAACAGAAGCCAAGAGATTAGCAGTGATTATTAATAACAAATACTAGACCAAACAGACTTCAAGAGGAAACTTGACGACAAAGCTCCTGTCCAAACTGGGCTGGCATCTCACAAAGCTGAAGAATGAAATCAGGGACAAAGGAGAAGGTTAAAACGAGTGTTTGTTGCAAATGCAAGAGAGAAACCCCTCAACTGTCAGAGGAAGCTCGAGAAAGGCTTGCCGGAGTGGACTCTAGGCCTAGGGGCCTTTATATCCAGGTGTCCAGGTCTCTGGCCACAGTGTGTCAAGGTGGGGTTAGCCCACCGAGTGGGGTGTGGACTGTCTGTGCTCTCTTGCGACCTGCACAGAAACCATGCAGAGGTCATGCACAATCACCCCCTCTTTGGCCCTCAGGAATCCTGCTGGGTAATGAGGGAAAGTAGAGTAAAAGAGAGAAGAGGGTCAGTTACAGTGGTCACTTCTCCGTGTTAGCTTTTACATTTCTGAGCTTAGCAATCTCCACCTTCTGCGTTAACGCTTAGCCCTGGGTAGGTGCTGTTTTCTTCGCAAGACTGATGAGTGCAACTCCATCACAGGCGCTGTCCCTCCTTAGCTGCCTACTTGAAAGCTAAGTAGCTGAACTACCTCTTACAAGGGTCAGTTCAAAAATAATATGAAGATTGTGGAACTGAAATAGGCAGCAGCCAGGCATGGTGGCGCACGCCTGTAATCCCAGCACTCGGGAGCCTGAGGTGGGAAGACTGTTGTGAGTTCCAAGCCAGCCTGGGCAACAAAGTGAGCTCAAGGCCAGCCTGAACTGCATAGCGAGACCCTGTCTCAAAAAGACCAAAAAAGAAAGAAAGAAAGAAAGAAAGAAAGAAAGAAAGAAAGAAAGAAAAACAAAAAGGAAAGAAAGAAGAGAAAAGAAAAAGAAACAGGCAGCAGACCAGAGTCTTGCTGGAAGCTGGAATCAAGACAGTTGGAAAACAGCTACTCAGGAGAACCTCCAGGAAACAAGACATAGCCACCAGGAAAGCCGAAAATCATAGAAAAACAGAAGACAATGTAGAGAAAAGAATACAGCAACCCTGAATGCCAAGCCCAGCTCCTAGGGGGAAAGAAAGCCAACTCAGAAGCAAAGGTAAGCCCAGGAGGGCTGGCACCCCCAGCGATTAAAAAAAGAGAGAGAGACCAGCAGCGCTAGCCCCAGGAAAAACCCACAGCTGCTGCAAACGCAGATCCAAAGTGGGGATTTGTGCATGCACAAACTCTGAGTGCGTGCACTCCTCCCGCATGGCACGCTGGCTTGGAGAGGTCATCCCAGCAGCAGCGGCTGTGTCCTGGTGTAACCAGGAGGCACTCTGGGAGGAGGCTTCCTGCCTGGGACTGAGCTCCTCTGGGCGTCAGAAGTCACAAAACAACCACACTTCAGAATCCCTGGGGACCTCCTACCACAAGGACCGGGTGGGAGGCAGTTCCCAGAGACAGCAGCGAAGGCGGAAGGCGAGCTGTAGACTCCTGAGAAGTGTAAGCAGCCCTGGAGACACGGGTCAGCAGCACTGCCCTCTGTGCTAAGAGGCCAGGCCCACTGCAGTCGGTGTTATGAGGGGCTGGGCCTGACTGCAGTAGGACTGAGCCCAGGAGACGGCGTGGTTCCCCTTGCTACTCCTTTCTAGCACAGAGCTCCGTGGTCCGTTTACTTCCCCACCTGCCAGTGCGGCCAGGCGCATGTCTCTGCTTGGGCGTTTGAGCCCCTGGGTGGATGGACAGAGGGGGCTTTGGAGCCCTGAGCATCTCCCCAGCCCTCAGGCTGCAAAGACGGAGATCACAGTGGCTGGGTGCGGCATCCAAGGGCACACACATACACTAAAAACCTCTGGAGGAGCACAGCTTGGGCAGACAACACAGCACTGTCCAAGGGGCAAGAGTGCAGCGGAAGTCAGCACTCACACAGCGACAGGCTGCGGGGTGGGATGGAGCCTAAGCCCTGGCGGTGGGGTGCTGTGATGACAAGCCCGTGCCACTGCGCCTGGGTCACCCCCCCACTGTTATTATTACGTT
Source organism: Chinchilla lanigera (assembly GCF_000276665.1). Taxonomy (NCBI): domain Eukaryota; kingdom Metazoa; phylum Chordata; class Mammalia; order Rodentia; family Chinchillidae; genus Chinchilla; species Chinchilla lanigera. Next base: position 1,129,313 of record NW_004955533.1, on the reverse strand, counting down.
ATTATTTTTACTCTTAACCTTATTAATCTTCAGGCTCGTTCCTGCTTTCTTGCCTTTTGTGAATGTTGATGTAGTTGTCGCTTTTAAATGTTTTCATTGCACGTCAGTATGTGGTTTGTCATTTGTGCAGCCACCATGACTGAGGTTTACTTTCTCCCCTCCGAACGGTGCTTGGAGCCAAGTCCTCAAAAGAAGGCTGGACCCTAGAAGACCCCATGTGAAAGTGGAAGAGCATCCGTCCAAAAAGATGCACAAGCGTTAACACAGAAACAAAGGACGAAAAAACAAAGCAACAGGACTTTTCCCACTGTCCATCACTCCGCAGTAACCGAAGCCAGCACTGCAGCGGAAGAAATGCCAAAGAATTTGATACTGAGTTTTCAAAGGATGCATGATGTCAAAAAGGATACAGACAAATAGCTAAATGACTTAAGGAAGATAAGGAGGGATATGAAGAAGCAATTCGACAGAGACAGAGATTCTGAAGAAGAACCAAATAGAAACCTTGGAAATGAAAAGTGACTTACAAGTCAGATCAAAAGCTCAGTGGAAAGCTTCACCAATGGATTTTCATAAGACAGAATTTCAGGGCTGGAAGCCAAGGCTGAAGAATTAGCACACTCAGAAACTAATAAAGGAGTAAAAGTAAATCATGAACAAAACATCCAAGAACTTTGACACATGGTTAAAGGATCAAACTTAGAATTTTTTGGTATATAAAAAAAAAAATTTGGTATAGAAGACCGTACCAAGGTTCAGTCTAATGGCACAGACAATTTATTCAATGAAGTAACAACAGAAAACTTCCCAAAGCTTGGGAAACATATGGACATCAAAGTACAGGAAGCACTTAGAACCCCAAATGGGCATGACTAGAAAAGCAGCTCCCCGTATCACATTACAGCTAACATGTCAAGAGCACAGAACAAGGAAAAGATACTGAAAGCTGCCGGAGAGAAATGGCACATCACTTACGGAGGCAAGCCCACCAGAACTGCAGACTTCCCTGAAGGAACTGTACAGATGAGGAGGACATAAAAGGGTATATTTTAAGCCTTGAAAGAAAATAACTGCCAATTTAAGATTACTATATACAGAAAAGCTATCCTTCAAATTAAAGAAGAAATAAAGACCTTCCTGATAAGCATAAGCTAAAGAAATTCATGACCACTAAGCCAACACTGCAAAAGATACTTAAAGGATTCTTATACACAGATGACGAACAATAGTAAGTTACTGAGAACTGGAAAAGAATCAAATATGAGAAAAACGGCAAAACGACAGGAAGTAGTATATACCTGCCTATAACTCTGAATGTAAATGGTCTTACTTCTCCAATTAAAAGACACAAGATTGGCAGACTGGATTTAAAAAGGCCCCAATTCTTTGCTGCCTACAAGAAATGCACCTCACTAGCAAAGACATACAGACTGAAAGTAAACAATTCAAAGCAATATTCCATGCTAGTAGAACCCATAAACAAGCACAAGTAGCTATGCTCATCTGGCAATGCAGGCTTCAAACAAAATTTGTCAGATGAGACAAAGAAGGCTACTACACATTGGTAAAGGCAATAGTCCACCAAGAAGGTGTAACAGCTGTAAATACATACACATCAAATATTGGTGTGCCTAATTTCATAAAATATTACTCAACATAAAGCGACACATAGGCCCCAATACAATAGTGGGTGACTTTAATATTCTACTCTCACCAATAGACAGATACCCAGACAAAAAAATTAATGAAGCCACATTAGAGTTAAACTACATCAAAGATTAAATGAACAAAATATTCCATCCAATAACTACAGAATAGGCATTCTTCTCAGCGTCTCATGGAATGGTCTCCAAAATAGATCACATTTTGGGTCATAAGCAACCCTTAATGAATAAAAAAACTGAAATAATTTCTGGCAACTCACCATAATGGAATGAAATGAGAAATCAACAGCAAAAAGAAACTATTAAAAACTCTACTAAAAAACAAAAAACCTCTCCAAACACATGGAGATTGAACAATTTGCTTTTTGTTGATCAGTCATTGAAAAAAATCAAAGGGTGGGATTTAAAAATTCCGAGAATCAAATGAAAATGGAAATACAACATATTAGAATCTCTAGGATATAGCAAAGGTAGTTCTCAAGATGGATGTTTAAAGCTATGGCTGTCTAAAAAATCAGAATTGTGGGTCAGGGATATAGCTCAGTGGCACAGCGCCTGTCTGGCAAGCACAAGGTCCTGAGTTTGATTCCTAGTACCAAAAAAAAAAAAAAAAAAATCAATCAGAATTGCTGGGCATGGTGGCACAGACCTGTAATCCCAGCACTTAGGAGGCTGAGGTGGCATCACTGTGAGTTCAAGGCCAGCCTGGGCTACATAAAGAGTTAAAGGCCAGCCTGAACTGCATAGCAAGACCCTGTCTCAAAAAAAATCAGAAATCTCAAATAAATAATCTAAGGTCTTAGAAAAATAAGGACAAATCAAAACCAAACCAAAGCTGGGCGTGGTGGCGCACACGTGTAATCCCAGCACTCAGGAGGTTGAGACAGGAGGATCAGTGTGAGTTCGAGACCAGCCTGGGATACAAAGTGAGTTCAAGGCCAGCCTGAACTGCATAGCGAGACTCTGTCTCAAAAAGACAAAAACGACAAAAAACTAAAAACAAACAAACAAAACAAAAATAAATATTAGAGCTGAAATTAATGAAATACACTAACAGAACAATACTCAGGTTCAATGACACAAACAACTGGTTCTCTGAAAAGATTAAAGAGGATTGATAAGCCCTTAGCCAAACTAATCAAGAGAAAGAGAACTCAGATCAGTATAATTAGAAAGGAAAAAGGAGATGCTACAATAGATACCACTAAAACCCGGGGGCATTAGGGACTGCTTTGAAAACCTATAGCCTACTAAATTGGAGAATCAGAAGGAAATGGATAAATTTCCAGACACACGTGACCTACCAAAACTAAACCAAGGGGATATAGAAAACCTAAGCAAATCAGTAACAATGAGATGGAAGTAGTGAAAGTCTCCCAGCTGGGCTGGGCGTGGTGGCAAAGCCTGTAACCCCAGCACTCGGGAGGCTGAGGCAGAAGCATCACCATGAGTTAGAGGCAGCCTGGGCTACACAAGGGAGTTCAAGGTCAGCCTGAACTGACAGCGAGACCCTGCTTCACACCCCACCTCCCAAAAAAGTCTCCCAACAAAGAAAAGCCCAGCACCAGACAGGGTCACTGCTGACTTTCACCACAGTTTACAGAACACCAACGCTGCTCAAACTATTCCACAAAAAGGAAAGGAAGAAACACTTTCAAATTCATTCTATGAAGCCAACACCAGCCTGACACCCAACCCAGACAAGAACACAACAGAAAAAGAAACCTAGACCAGTATCTTTAACGAACACAGACGTGAAAATCCTTAATAGAATACAAACCAAATTCAACAACACATTAAAAAGATTGTACAACATGACCGAGTTGGTTTTGTTCAGGACTGCAAGCATGGTTTAACCTAAGCAAATCAATACACCACATAAACAGAATTAAGGATAAAAGTCAAGTGATATCTCAGTTGATACAGAAAAACACCTTTGAAAATATTCAATATCGCTTCATGATAAAAGCCCTGAAGGATCATACTGAATACAGTAAAGACCATATATGACAAACCCACAGCCATATCGTCTGATGGAGAAAAAACAAAAGCATGTCTTCTAAAATCAGAAATGAGGCAAGGATGTCCCCTTTCATCGCTTGTACTTAACATAGTACTTAAAATGTTAGGTAGAGCAAGTAAGCAAGAGAAAGAAATAAAAGGGATACAAGTAAAGGAAGAATTTAAATTATCCTTATTTGCAGATAAAACAATCCTATACTTAGAAGACCCCAAAAGTGCCACCAAAAAGATTTTTAGAGCTAATACAATAATTTAGCAAAGTAACAGGATATAAAGTCAACATTAAAATCAATAGCTTTTCTATATACCAACGAACTACCTGGGAAAGAAATTGGGGAAACAATTCTTCACAATAGCTTCAAAATACAAACTACTTAGGGATGAATCTAACCAAGAAAGGAGACAATGTCTACAAGAAAATGCAACACTTAAGAAAGAAACTGAAGACCCTACAGGACAGAAAGACCTCCCCTATTCACGGATCAACAGAATTAATATTGCTAATTAAAATGGCCATATTACCAAACATGGCCTACCTACGCAATGCAATTTCCATCAAAATACAGAACCAGAAAAAAAAGTATAAAATTCATACGGAAAAATAAAAACCCAGAACAGCAAAAACAACTCTAAGCAAAAAGGGCAAGGCTGGAGGCTTCACAATAGCTGATTTCAAATTATACTACAAACCATACTAACAAGAACAGCATGGTACTGGCACAAAAACAGACACACAGACCAATGGGACAGAGTAGAGGACACAGAGAAAAACCCACCCAGCTATAGGCATCTGATTCTGGACAAAGGAGCCAAAAATATACAGTGGGGAAAGACAGCCTCTTTAACAAACGGTGCTGGGAAAACTGGGTATGTGTATAAGAAGACGAAACGGGATCCCTGCCACACAGTACAAAAATCAACTGAAAATGGATATAGATCCACGACCTAACACTTCGAAACTGCTAAAAGAAAACACAGGGAAAACACTTGAAGCCACAGGTACAGGCAAAGCTTCCTGAATAGGAATTCCAATACGACAGGAAATAACAGCAAGAATCCACACCTGACACTGTACATCAACTGGGAAACTTTCTGTACAGCAGGAAAAGAACAGGGTAAAGAGAAAGCGTATAGAGTGGGAAAAGCACTTTGTAAGCTACTCTTTCGACAGAGGATTGAAGTCAAGGATATACGAAGAACTGAAAAAAATTAACACTGAAAGACCAAAATGGCCAATCAATAAATGGGCAAATGAATGGAACAGACAGAAATACAAATGGCCAATAAGCATGCGAAAAATGTTCACAATATCTAGCTACCAGAGACATGCAACAAATTAAAAATAATAGAAATTTAAAAGACATCCACCAACAGGTTTGCATCTAAGTCTTCACAGCACCCTTACTCATAACAGGCAAAAATAAAAACAAGCGATGGTTCGCTAGCTTGTGAACGGGCCCCCCAAAAAGTGACCCATCCCCAGAATAGAGGACAATTCAGCAATAAAAAGGAATGAACCACAGAGGCATGCTAACAGCTGCAAGGAGCTCTAAAACATGCTGAATGAAAGCAGCCACACGTACAGACCACATAGTGTAATGTCTTCGTTTTTGTCAAATGACCAGAAAAGGCTGACTTACAAGTATATCGTAGCTCACATGTATCCAGGGTGAGAAATTCACAGTAAGTGGTCACAGAGATCTTACAGGGGTCATGAATCTGATCTAAAAGTGGTTATAATGACAGCTGCACAACTTGCAAAACCTACTTTAAAAAAAATCACTGTACACTTGAAGTAGGTACACTTTACAAATTAGGTAATTATTCCTCAATAATGGTCTAAAGTTTTTCATTTAAAAATCACACTGGAAAAACAGACCCGAGGATCAGTGGAACAGATTAGAAGATACAGAAGCAACTCCAGACATATTCAGCCACCTTATCTTTGACAAAGATGCTAAACAGAGTCACCGGAAGAAAGACAGCCTCTTAATAAATGGTGCTGGAAAACCGGCTTTGCACATGCCAAAGGTTAAACCTAAACACGTATCTCTCACCATACACTAAACTAAAATCAAAATGCATCAGAGATCTAAATATTAAAACAAACATTAAATCTGCTGGAAGACAGAAGAGGTAAAACTCTTGAAGACACTGGTGTAGGAAAAGCCTTTATGAATAAAACCCTGATTGCACAGGAACTATCACAAAAAATCAACAACGGGGATCTCATCTTAGCTTTTGCACAGCAAGAGGAACCACCAACGGAGTGAAGAGACAACCCACAGTGTCGGAAAAATGTTTGCCAGCTGTTCCTCAGACAAAGGATTACTATTGAGAACATATAAAGACCTCAAAAAAAATGGACCTCAAAAATAAAGACCCAATCAAAAAATGGGTATCTGAGATGAAAACACACTTCTCAGGTGAAGAAATACAAATAGAAAATAAATATATGAAAAAATGTTCAACATCACTGGTCATTCGAGAGATGAAAATAAGAACAGCACTGAGATTCCATCTCACCCTGCAAAGAATGGCTATCATTAAGAGATCAACCAATAACGAATGCTGGAGGGGCTGTGGGGAAAAGGAACCCATCTCCACTGTTGGTGGGAGTGTAGACTGGTGCAACCACTGTGAAAATCAGCGTGGAGATTCCCCAGTAAACTAGGATTAGAGGTCCCATTTGACCCAGCTAGTCTCCTGCTGGGTATCTTCCCAGAAGAATT
>NW_004955533.1:1119724-1122223 GCF_000276665.1 Chinchilla lanigera | reverse complement strand
TGGTATAAAAAGTTTATCAGTTTATCTGTGCTGATGTTTTATGTCCTCACTATCTCATTAGTTCTAGTATTTTTTTTCACAGATTCCTTGGATTTTTCTATGCAGATAATCATGTCTGCCATTAGGGACAGCTTTATTCTCTTTTCCCGATCTGTATGCCTCTAAGGACTAGCTAGATTTTGGTAACAAAGACAAGTGAAACTGGGATCTGTTTGTTAAAGCATCACACGAAAAAGTGTTTCTCAAATACCAAAGCGTGAAGTCAGCACAGTGACCATCCCTTATACCACACTTTCCCAATATTATTTGTCCTCACAAGTCTAACGGGCTCCACATTACTGAAGGAGGGAAAAGGGTCACGGGAGGCCAAGTGACGTGCGCTCTGCATTCGGCGACGACCCTGAAGTGGACACTAGTCCAGGTGAGAGAAGCAGGCTTGCCAGGCCAGGACCCAGCCCCGTCCCCCTGCCAGAGAGGTCTCTGTCCCCCCTCAGAGCCAGCCCCGGGCACGCCCAGGCTGGCCTCCCCAGCAGCAGATCGAAGCCAGAGTCTGGAGAGGCAGGCAGGTGAGGGAGAGGCGTCCGTGGTCCAGGCAAGCGCATCACTTCCCAAGCACCACAGACAAGGGACCCGGTCCGGAGTCTGAGGGTCTGACACACGGGGGACGATCTGGCAGCTTCGCTCTGACTGCTGGGCTTGGAAAGTGTGAGTCAGATGGCTGAATCCAAAGTGGCTCTGCGTGTAACCTTGGCCTCGGCTCTCCCACTGCACCTCTGTCAGCTTCTTTACCCACAGTGCGGGGCACGGACTGCAGCTGCTCTGGAGGGTTGTGAAAACAGCATGCAAGTGGCTGAGAGAGCAGCCGCAAGCACGGGCCACCACTGCCTTCTGTAAGTAAGTTTACGGGCACACGGGCCTGCCCACCAGTCCCACACTGTCCACGGTGCTTTGATGCTGCTTTGATGCTGCAGCTCTGAGACCAGATGGCCCACAAAGCCTTAAATATTCACGAGCTGTGCTTCTTTCCCCTTTTTTATTTATTTATTTTTTGTGTGTGTGTGTGGTGGTGAGGATCAAACTCAGGACCTCTACTGCTGAGCAATCCTTAAACCCACAATCTATTCTTCTACAGGAAAAGTAATCCTGCTTTAAGAGTGAGGCTTGCCACACACAAGAAATGTTAGCTCTTATTTAAATCCAAACTCACCTTCGCAATGACAAATGTAAACTGTGCAGAAAGATATCCAAGCATATCTGGAGTGATGAGAAACCATGAAACAAACAATGTCCCTAACAGGAGACAGATGAAATAACAAACACCTGGCTAGGGCACAGCCCCGGGCTGCAGGACACCTCCTTCCGATCACGGGCTCCGGGACCGCGCGGCCACCTCAGCGTGCACTCAGTCACACTCGGATTTCCCACAGTGTCAGAGCCGCCCAGTGAGTATTTCTTGGCACATACCTTCTTGCTGAGCAGCACACGCCTGCCCTAACCCTTCATAAAAAGAATGAGGGAAATCTGTGCATATATACCACCCATTTCCACAACCTTTATGTAACCAAAAATCGTGTGAAAATGTGTAATAGTATATATTATAATTTTGCTGATACAAAAAAAAGAACTATACAGAACAGAAAGCCTAAGTAGTAAGGGTATGAATACACCATTCTACACTGCCTACTTGTTTAATGAGCTGGAGTTTGTCAATTTTCTCATCACTTCAAAGTACGTTTTTAGTGTCTCTTCCAGATTGTACTCTAGAGCCACACCCTTCGCACCCTCACATTCGCTTCTGGGACCAAACCCTGTAAGATTAGATCTCAGCTGCGGACTCCACGGCTGCACAGAGGCCTATGGGAAGATCCAAACAGACGCGCGGCCGACGGGGGTTGAGGAGAGCGGCCGAGTACGCGGACAGCGGAGGGAATTCCGGAGGGTCAGCACTGCTCTGCTTCTGCACGGTGGTGGCAGTTGCCCAACGGCGTGCACTTGTTAAACTCACTGCACACCAAAGCACGGATTTTACTCCGTGTAAATTTTAGGTTAAACACACCCCCGCCCAGCGTGCTGCACACCCGTAATCGCAGCACTTTAGGAGGCTGAGACACGAGGATGAAAAATCCAAGTTCAGCTTGAGCAGTCAGCAACTTAGTGAGGGCCTGTCTCGAGATAAAAACAAAAGGGCTGGGAAAATAGCTCAGCTCGACGGCCCTGGGTGCAAGCCCCCGCACAAGAACCAAGACAAAACAAGACAAAGCAACCACTCGGACGCCTTGGAGGGAGTACTTTCTCCGGGGGACTTATCAGGTCGCGGGCTGTGTGCAGACACAGGAAAAGCGTGCTCCACGGCCCCCGCGTCTGCCCGCGTCGCGCGAGGTCGCCCTCAGGAACAGGGGGCGCCGCGAACCCCCAGGACCCCCGGACGGCCGCAATCTTACCCGCCGCGGCCCGACCCCTCCAGGGCCCGCCCGGCACACCCGGCCGCCGGGGAAGGCA
>NW_004955533.1:1103000-1118585 GCF_000276665.1 Chinchilla lanigera | reverse complement strand
CGGGAGCGCGGGCGGGCGGGCTGGGGAGCGGGCTGCTCGCGGCGGCGCTGGCGCCGAAGGGCCTCGCGCCCTAGGAGGAGGGACAGCACTCCACTGGTAACTCTAAATTTGATAAAACTGATCACGTCACATACTGTAATTACTAGCGCAATGAACAGAAAAGTATAGCTAAAACCGCAAGAGAGGAGGAGAGAAGACAGAAATACGCTCGATCCAGAAGGAACAAAAAGCGGGTGGGACGGACAGAAACAAAGAGCGTTAGCCTGAAACGCAGCTGCGGGCGTAATCTCGGTACTCACTAAGCACTGCGATCGCAGACCGCCGCGCGTGGCGGCGCTGTGGCCCCAGCCCTGCCGAGGCGGACGCGGGAGGACTGCTGTGGGTTTGAGGCCAGCCTGGGCTACATGGCGAGACGCAGTCTCAAAACACCAAAAAGCAAAACCCAAAACAGAAAACAAAACAACAGCCACAAGCCAAGCTGTGCCATCCACGTGCCGGCCTAGCACTCCGGAGTCCCAGGCAAAAGGACCTCAAGCTCAAGGCCAGCCTGGGCTGCGTAATAAGATCTTGCCTTAACAAACCAACCCACAAACAAAGGTACCCAACGCAAGCCGGCAAAAGGTACTACCCTGCACACACCGATCGGAAGACAGTTGGAGAGGCTACACTAACGTGAAAGTAGACTTCACATCAAGGAGCACCACCAAAACAGGAACATTCGGTCATGACAAACGGGGCAATTCATTAAGAAAAAATAATGTTTAATATGTGTACACGCCAGGTAAGCTTTGAAATACTTGGAAACGAGTAGAATCAACGGAAGAAATAGGCAAGGACTTGTAGTTAAAGGCTTTACTACATTTCTGGCAGTACTGGACAGGACAGGCCCACACAAAAATAAGTAAAGGTAAAGAAAAATTTAAAAAGCAATTAAAATGCAGTACTGTTTAGCCATACTCTGTATCGTTTCTATTTTTTTTTTTAGTTTTTATTCTCTTTAATGGTTTGATCAATCTTGCATTCTTTTTTTTCAATCTTCCATTCTTACATTTGGTAATATGGGCAGCTTTGTTGAAGATAACAATATGTAATGTAACAGCCACTGTTAATTCCTATTATTTTGTTTTGAAACCCTGTGTCATTTATGTTTTTGCTTTTTTTGTCTATGTTGTTATTTTATTATTTTTAAAATTCTCTTTATAATAAAAAAAGATAAACTTGGCAGGATATGGTGGTGATGGTGCACACCAGTAATCCCAGCACTAGGGAGGCTGAGGCAGGAGGATCATTGTAAGTTGAAGGCCAATCTGGGCTACAAAGTGAGTTCAAGTCTAGCCTGAACTGGGTAGTGAGACTCTGTCTCAAAAAAGACAAAAAAAAAAAAAAAAAAAAGATAAACAATTCATTTGTAGGAAAACGGATGTTGAGACTTTAATACTAAATAAAATAAATCAGGTACATAAAGTTAAATATTGTATGGTTCCTTTATATGAGAAACCCAAAATATAAATAATTTAAAAAGTAAAATAAAAGAGATGAGGAAATAAAAAAAGGAACCAGGGAGGCAGACTTTGGGGAGGTGGGGAGGGGATTCCAGGAAAGGGGTCGGGGGAGCAGGGGGAGGAAGGGTATCTAAAAACCAGACAGATGTGGCAGGAATGTGTACGGGTTCCCTAAGATGAATGTTGTTATGTTTTTTTAAATGCATGTTATTATGTATCACAAACACACAGCAATAAAAACTTAAAAATTTTTGGAGATTAAAAAACGGCAGCATGGAGACCAACAGCAAAATACAGGCTCCTTGGGACCTGGAAGTGAAATGCCTGGAAAACAATTTGGTGAAGAAATAAAACAGAAATAGATCTCCAGAAATCAGGAAAGGGGTTGTGGGAAAACTGAAAGCTGCCGAAAATCTGGGAAAATGGAGCACATCATAGAGAAAGGTGCGGAGCAGACTGGAAAGCTGACCCTGGCTCCGGAGGAGGACTTGTCTCTGCTAATACAAGATGGAGGAAAAGAAAGAGAAGAAGCAGAGCAAGAAAGACTGAGAACTGAGCAAGAAAAAGAAAAAAATGGCTTTTGGAACAGAGAGCATGCCGGGGAGATAGCTCAGCGGCACACACGCCTGCCTGGCAAGTGCAGGGTTCTGAGTTCAAGTGCCAGTACAAAAAAAAAAAAAAAAAAGAACAGGGAGTATGAATTCAGCAAGAGTATGAAGAAGAACAGGAGAAGAAAAAGAAGGAGGAGGAGCAAAGGCTAAAAAATAAGAAAGTAGAAGTAGAAATAAGAAAGAAGAAGAAAAATATAACCTACGGCTGAGTATGGTGGCACATGCCTGTAATCCCAGCACTCAGGAGGCTGAGGCAGGAGGATCGATGTGAGTTCAAGGCTAGCCTGGGCTACAAAGTGAGTTCAAGACCAGCCTGAACTGCATAGTGAGACCCTCAAAAAGACAAAAAATATGTATATTTTTAAAAACCCAAAATTTTTAAAAATAAAAAGCAGTTAACTGGTTTGACCTAAACCGTATTCCTACAAAACAGAATAGAGAATACATTGTATGTAATGAAATGCTTTCACATTCTTACAACCAAAGACCTCAAGCTTTTGCTAACAAGAAGTAGTTTTCAGATATACGCATAATGTTCACAAAGTACTCTACAAGCTAGAAAGTGAAACAACTTTCAGTCAATATCAGATGATTGAATGGTAAAGAATCTTTGACTAACCACCACAAAATTAAAATAGAAAATAATAACAAAAAATACAATTTTTTAATTCTCCAGCAATAGGGAGTGAAGCAATATGCTTCAAAATATGCCTACCATTACAATAAAAAGAAGTCACATGGAAGCAAAAGAATGTGTTGAACTCAATAATGAAAAAGTACCTTAAATTTGGAAGATGCAGCTTTGGAAACACACACACATATATATATATATTATATATATATAGGTTTTATATACACACACACATATATATATATAAAGGTTTTAAAGTCAATCTAAAGTTCTACCTTTAAAAAGTCAGAAAAATAACAGCAAATTAAATCCAAAGAAATGGGCCTGGGGATTTAGCTCAGCGGCACAGCACCTGCCTGGTAAGTGCAAGGTTGTGAGTTCGATTCCCGGTACTGGAAAAAAAAAAAACATCCAAAGAAAGTAAAAATGAAATAGTAAAGAACAGAAATCAATAAAATAAAAAATAGATGATTAATCTAGAAGAGTCCTAAAAACTGGATTTTTAAAAACATAATAAAATTGTTACATTCAGGTAAGTGTGGCTTTAGGAAAACAAATTACGATTATTGTGGGACTGCTTATCCCTATGTCTCCAGGGTGAACCGGTCCCGAGAACGAGGTGCCTGTGGATGAATGAGAAAAGTAAAGAGAGACAAGAAAACCAAGAGAGGCAGAAGTCTGGGACCAGGGGCTGACAGCGTCTCGGACTGCAGCTTCTAGGACTGTCCCTCCTACCAATTTCAGTCACCTTTTATTGAGCGGGAACCTAGGGCGTAGTAGTACTGATGGCTGGATACAAAACGTTTTAGCAAAGGTAATCAGAGGATTATCCTCTTCCACATGTAATCGGAGACATGTCTGTAATCCCAGCACTCAAGAGGCTGAGACAGGAGGATGGTAAACGCAAAGTTAAACAAACCATTGTGTCCTCAGTGCATTCTAATCAAAGAATGTCCTTCTCCACAGAATATCAGAAATGGACAGAGAAAATCCAGTAGTTTCTGCTTGGCCTGTGTGTGGGAGCGGGGAGAATTAATCGTTTAGGGAGTGTTCGTCAAAATTGGTAGTACAAGGTTTATTAGTCCTGACTTTACCCAACCTCTCTCTACCGAGGGGAGTCAGCTCCCAGGTTTTAACCCCTCGGATGAACACCTGCAATCTGCAGTCACTGCCTACATCTGTTGTCACCTTGGACTTCCAACAGCGCCCACTGGACTCAGACTGCCTCTCTTGGCAGGAGCGGTCACCTGTGGGAACCCAACTGCCCATCACGCTGTGGGGATTTATTTCTCCAGAGCTGTGAAACCAGGACTGAGAGAACGTGCACCGCACCTTAGCCCACCTCAGCTGCCCTGAAACGCAAGTGCTACTTCCTTCCCGAAGGGGCCGGTCTGGTCTCTGTCAGAACTTCTCCCTGCAGCCCCTAAGCCGGGGTCCGTCCTCGTTTTCCTGCTTCCCTTGTGAAGGCCGCCTGATCACCGTCAGAACAGCGCCCTTTAGTTTTTCTTTCCGGACCGTCCAATTTTTCCTTACTTTCCAGTTAAAGCTTTTGCCTATAATCTGTGCTGCTGCCTCAGTTTTAATTTCTATTATCATGAAACAAGCCAGTGACAACCTCCAAGAAAAGGGAAGATCCTGACACAGGCTACACAGGTGGACCGTGAGATCACTACGCTAGGTGAGAGGAGTCATTTGCGGAAAGAAACACTATCGGCTTCTTCCCGTACGCGACACCGGAGGGGTCACACTTAGAGAGGCTGGAGCGGTGGTGGCCGTGGGCTTGCAGAGCAGGAGCGGGGAGTCATCGTTTCACAAGGACAGCACTTCCGGTTGTGAGACGAAGAGCACGCGTGACGGGCGGGAGTGGGTCGGGTGCCCTGCAGGGTGCGGTGGGCCCCGGGAGGGCCCGCTCTTCCTGCACAAACTCAGGATCCAGCTGACGCTGCTCTGCTGCAGTAGCTGGACAGGAGTGGTCGCGGACACCGATGAGCTGCAGAGATGGCTGACCAGTCGGGCGTTGCTGGAGGGGACAAACCTTTACCTGGAGACTTGCCCGCTTACGGCCTAAGAGCTCTGGGACGGGTGGGTTGGCCGGAGACGACACTTAATCAGGTTTGACACCAACAGCAGCAGAAAGCTCCAAGCAGTGACAGTAGCAGAACAGCATAGTGGCAGTGATGGCCGTCTCCACCGCGTCAGAGAGCTGTGCGCTGGAATTCCGGCACACAGGCTGCACACTTTCCTGTGACCGCGGCTCCCGTGTGTCCTGGCTGTTGGTGGAGAGGAAGCGCTCCCACTTCACGCGGCTCGCTCCGGCCCTTTGTCAGCTGTGTGAGCTCACACTGTGCTTTGCCCAGCAGCTGTGGTGGACGTTTATTAGTTTACACACAAGTGAGTCTTTGGCTTTGATCATGAATTCTTTGGAACTTTAACAAGACAAAACCAAGCCTATTACACCAATTAGAACTTCTGGAAGCTATTATCAATCATCTTATTTGTCTGCTAAAGCTCTCTAATATCAATTTGAATGTGCAGAATGTTTAAGGTACAACATATGCTTTTCTTTGTGAGATGTGAAAAACTTTTAATTAACCCACAGCTGTTTCTTTCTTCTCCTAGAGGACCGTGGCTGAGAGTGTGCAGTGTTCTTGTGTAAACGATGTGGATTCACTTGGATGTAAAAAACAAACTGACACGGTCATCCACGGCCGGTTTCATATTAGTGGAAAATGTAACTCAGGCCTTAAGTGTCTGCCTGTTTGATGTCCTCGTGAATGCACAGGGAACATGCAGTGACTCTTTTGGCCTCTTTAACTTGTGGTAAGTACTGTCACCACGTCCCTGTCTGTCATCATACATTCAGACCTTCGCTCACTGGACTTAAAAACCTTGTACATTGTAAGCTTATCTGTACGGAAAGGAAATGCTAGACAAAGACTAAGGGGGCAGTTAAGGTACTAACTGTGGTTGTTTTTAACTGTGTGATTCTAGATGGCTTTAATTTTGTTTATGCATTTTTGTGCTTCCTGAATTTTATATATGTATGCTTCCACTTTAAAATAAGAAGATGCATTAATTTTTAAAACACTGCTGCATTCACTTTGATACAGCACATGTTCATGCTTTTAAGATACGCAGCAAAAAGTTTGGAACAGAGGTGACGACGTGCTGGTCTAGCCATCGCTGGGAGGCAGGACATGGCTGGGTTTCCTTCCTACCAGTTTTCCAAATATTCACCGAGAAGCAGGAGTCTTACTTACTCTCTCATCACGGAGACACAGTGAGACGCCGACACCCACCACTCCAGAGAGGAGAGGTTTATCCTGGCTCACATTTGTAGAGGTTTCAGTTCATAGTCAGCTGGCTTCAAGGCAGGGCAGCACGGCAGAGGGGCCTGGGCCTGCCAGAGGAGAAACAGACCACGGCAGGGCTGCAGGAAGCAGAGAGGGATCAAGGGAGGAGGAGGGAGACGGACCCTCCCGGGCCACGTCCCCAGTGACCCACCTCCTCCCGCCAGGCTCCACTCCCGACAGCACAGCTCATCAGTGGACCAGCCCACTGGTAAGTGTCATGTACTCATGCTGTAGTCACCTCCCAAAAGCCCGCTCTGGAGGGCATCTAGACACGAACCTTACAGCAGTTATCACATATAATAGTAGAAAGGTTTTCTTTGTTTGTTTCTGGATTTTTGAGACAGGGTCTCATTGTACAGTTCAGGCTGGCCTTAAAATTCGTCATGTAGCTCAGGCTGTCCTAAAATGTGGGGTGCTCCTCCTGCCTGAGCTTCCTGAATGCTGGAATTACAGGTGTGCACTGCCAGGCCAGGCAGGAGGGTCACAAGTTTGAGCTTAGACTGGGCAACTTCGTGACTTAATGAGACCCTGTCTCAAAATAAAGAAGTATAAAAATAGATAAACAAATGAAAAAGGACTAGGGATGTGGTAAGTCACAAGGCAACTCACCCCCCCCCCGAGATTTAAGCGCTTTTATTAAGGAGTTAATAAAAACTCCTTCCTCTTCACCTGTCCCCCTCCAGTTCCCCTCCACAAAAGCCAACCTCGCCCTCATCCGCCTTGGCAGAACCAGACGTTCAACTCTTACAAACAACCCACCCCGCTCGGGCTGTTCTGGCCCACACACACCCCCTCCCAGAAAATGTTCTGGCTCACAGACAGCTTAAAAACCCCATGCTTTGCTCAGCTCGGGGCTGAGCTAGTCCGCTGGGCAGCCCGCCATGTTGCTCTCCCCACTCCATAAAGACTCCTCTCGTGTCAGGAGGTCCGGTCTGGTTCTGTGTGGGTCTCAGCCCGATCATGTCAGGATGCAGCTCAGTGTGAATGCACTGGGGTTAATTCCCAGTGCACAAACACCCCCACCTCCACAGCCCGCATGAGTCCATCTATACGAAGTTCTGTGTTAAACACCACTAATCCATGGTGAAGGAAGACAGGAAGTGCTGGTCTGGGAGAGGGAGGGGGACTAAGGCCGACTGAAAAGGGGCAGGTGGGAAATTCCTGGGGACGTCGTGGTATTCTGGGTCTTTATCAGGCTGATATTTACACAGGCATGTTATATAAGTCAGCGTCAGCCAGAAAAGCAAAGCTAGTAGATTTGTATTAGGAGAGTTATTGCAAGGAATCTGCCTGTGAACTGTGGGGCTGGGGGGCGGTTCTGGACTCTGCATGCAGGCGATTACAAAGTTCAGGCTGCAGTTCTGGGTACAGGCTAACACTGTCCCGTAGGAGGTTTCTGTCAGGGGCAGAGCTGCACAAACAGTGCCTCTGCTGAGCTGAAGAACCTCCCGCAGCAGATGTGCATCCCGGGGGCCGGCAGAATTTACTGTGCTGGTCGGAATGTTTGTTTAGACCCCCGCAGCCCCACACCCCTGTGCTGGATCCAATCACCAAGGTGGTGGTACTAGGGAGCCAGACTTTTGGGAGGCGAGAGAGCCACAGAACAGGAGCCCTCCTGGATGGGATTAGTGCCTTATTAGAAAACAAACAAAGAGAAAACCCGGAGAGCTGCTTTGCCCCCTGGTTTCATGTGAGGTGCAGCGGTCACCTAGGAAGCAGGAACTGACCCTGCTGACGTCTTAATTTTGGATTGTCCAGCCTCCAACTCTGTGAGAAATAAACGTCTGCTGTTCATCAGCCACCTGGTTTATGGTGTTTTACTGTAGCAGTCTGAAAAAGTTAAGACAATAAGCTTATTTGGAATAAAACCAGCCTTTGCTGATATAACTAAGCTCTTGAGATGGGATCACCCTAGATTATCCAAGTCGGCCCTAACCGGATGACTGTGTCCTCACGAGAGAGCGAGCAGACAGACGCAGACGCAGGCCCTGGGGCACAGACAGCACGGCCACTAACCACGGAAGAGGTAAGAGCGAAATCCGCAGAGCTTCCGCGGGAACACCAACCTGCCGACACCTTGATTTCTGGCCTCTCGGCCTCCAGCACTTTGAGAGAATAAATTTCTATTTAGACCACCAAGTTTATGGTTGATAAAGAGGCCTACGGAAACTAATACAGTGACTTAAAATTGATAAGTCACAAGGCAACTCACCCCCCGGCCGGGAGATTTAAGCTTTTATTAAGGAGTTGATAAAAACTCCCTCCTCGTCACCTGTCCCCTCCAGTTCCCCTCCACAAAAGCCAACCTCGCCCTCATCCGCCTTGGCAGAACCAGACGTTCAACTCTTACAAACAACCCACCCCGCTCGGGCTGTTCTGGCCCACACACACCCCCTCCCAGAAAATGTTCTGGCTCACAGACAGCTTAAGAACCCCATGCTTTGCTCACCTCGGGGCTGAGCTAGTCCGCTGGGCAGCCCACCATGTTGCTCTCCCCACTCTATTAAAAAAGACTCCTCTCGTGTCAGGAGGTCCGGTCTGGTTCTGTGTGGGTCTTGGCCCGATCATATCAAAAATGACACCAGTTTATTACATTATACTTCTGTATTCCTCAAGCCCAACTTGAACTCCACCACGCTAACGCTCCCATTAGCAGGGCTGCTCTATGAAAGCATGTTTACTGGCCCTCCCCAGCCTCTAGAGGCTGCTGACATCCTCAGCTCCTACGCTTTTTTTCCCACATTCAAAAGCAGAGTTTAATCTGGGTGTGGTTGGTACACACCTGTAATCCTAGCACTCTGGAGGGGCATGAATTTGAGGCTAGCCTGTGCTACACAGTGAGTTCAAGGTCAGCCTGAGCTACATAGTAAGACCCTCACTAAAAAAAAAAGGGAAAGCCAGGCATGGTGGTGCAGGCCTGTAATTCCAGCACTTGGGAGGCTGAGGCAGGAGGATTGTTGGGAGTTTGAGACCAGCCTGGGCTACAAAGTGAGCTCAAGGCCAGCCTGAGCTGCATATCAAGACCCTGTCTCAAAAAGACAAAAGAAAAAAAAAAGAAAAGGAAAAAAGGCAAAACCACTATGGATTCTGCTGAAATCCTGAAAATCATTGATAACTACTTTGGAAAACTAGTCTCATAAAATGGAAAATTAAGAAGAAATGAATAGATTCTTAGATACACATCAACTATCAAAGTTGAACCAAGAAGATATGAAAATCCTGAATCTAATATCAGTCAATAAAATTGAAGAAGTAAAGAATAAACAAATAAAGCCCTACCAATTAAGGAAGACCTAGGTACTGACAGATTCACGGCCAAATCCTAAAATAAATTTAGAGAAGATCGGGGCTGGGGATTTAGCTCAGCGGCAAAGCACCTGCCTGGCAAGCGCAAGGTCGTGAGTTCGGTTCCCGGTACCGGAGAAAAACCAAAAAAAAAAAAAAAAAAAAAATTTAGAGAAGATCTAAGTCAAATTCTTTGATGAAACCCAAAGGGAAGCAGTACTCCCGGAGTCATTCTTGGAAACACACATTACCCAGGTTCCAAAAACATAAAAAGACCCAACTGAAAAATATACCTACAGGCCAATCTCCTTAATAAACATTATTACAAAAATCCCCAACAAGATATTGGCCAACAGTGCAATAAATCATTATGGCCAAGTGGGAGTCATCCCAATAAATATAATATACCACACAAACAGAAGCAAGGATAAAAATCACACAATCAGCTCAATGTATGCAGAAAAGCATTTGACAAAACTCAGAGTCCATCCATGACAAAACCCCTGTAGAAAAATAGCTGGACCAGTCCTACCAGGTTATCTGGAATAATCTCCCTTAAAGCCACCTCATTATGGGTTTAATCTCATCTATTGTCTCAGGCACTTTCCTATCACTGGGGAAAACACCTTTCACCCTCAGTTCACAGGAGGAGGGTTTATTTTGTCGCAGTCTGCGGTCAGCTGGCTCCAAAGCAGAAACAGCGTGGTGGACGGGGATGGGGAGAAAGCTGTACACCCGGTGACAGGCTGCAAGCAGAGAGAGGGGAGGGACTAGATTCAGGCTCGGGTTGTACGGTAACTTGGTGGCCCAAAATTAGGGATCCAGTCTCTACGAAGGCCCAGCAGCAAGCTAGAGCTGTCTCTCAAAAGGAGGGTAGCTAGGTGTGGTGGTGCAGGCTTGCAATCCTAGCACTGGGGTGGCTGAGGCAGGAGGTTCACTGCCAGTTTGAGGCCATCCTGGGCTACAAAGTGAGTTCAAGGCTAGCCTGAACTGCATAGCAAAATCTTGTCTCAAAAAAAAAAAGGCAAAATAAAAATCAGAAAACAAAAAACCGAGAGTAGTTCTCGCAGGTGGCTCCCAAGGCTTTGCTCTAGAATTCCAGAGGCTTCTGCTGTGCTGCAGCCACAGGAGCCTCCCAAGGCCTCCAAAGGCATCTCCGGCAGCCGTTACTTTGGGGTGTGCCGGCCCGCGCTGCCGCGTGCAGAGCAGCTCGCACAACCACCTGCCCTGTTGTAGAGCCTTTTCTCACGGGCGCCGCCCAGAGCGAGCCAGTTCTGACGACCGTCCTGGGCTAGGGCAGCAAACAGAGGAGAAACAGTTACCTGCGAGGGCCAGCGCGGCCCACCAGCGCCTCCTGCCTGGCGACCGCCGTCTTCCGAGTGACATTCTGGGTCTCTGAGAGTGACTGCCACTCAAAGTTCACTTTCTCCTTCCAGTCACTCTTCTCGTATGAACTTCTGGCCCTGATCCATCACCTTGGAAATCTCAATAAGCCCTGGATTTCTAGGCCCCTCGACCTCTCACTGGGCAGCAGTGGGTCCCTGAGTTTTGTGAGGTTCATTTCCTAACCTCTGACATCTAAATATCCCACCAGTAAGTCTGGAGTAGTTACTCCTCCTCCTCCAGGACCAGTCAGCGCAGCACCATTAGCGCAGCAGACGAGTGACCCAGTATTCGGGAAAGGAAGAGGTAATCAAGGTCCCTGCAGGCTAAATTATGACACAGCACTGGGGAGCAGCTCCACCCCCGAGGAAGGCAATGAGAGGGTATTGCAGCCTTGCCAGATGGAGGCCAGTGGCTTCTGGTGGGTCTTATAGAAAGAACAAAGAGACATTTGCCAGGTTAATAGGTATATACCAGGTACTAGAAGATGTGTTAATTTGTTCCAGCCATAAAGTTTTATCTGTTACAGCAACTATGTTTGGAGCTCCCTCTGGGTAAGATTTCAATAATCCACTCATTTCCCGAGATCCAGCCACAAAGCAAAGGGAGATTAAGGATATGATGGGAATCATCACCCTTGCATCTTTTTTGTTGTTGCTGTTGTTTGAGACAGGGTCTTGCTTTGTACTGCAGGCTGGCCTTGAACTCACTGTGTAGCCCAGCTGGCCTCGAATTCACGGCAGCCCTCCTGCCTCAGCCTCCTGAGTGCCTGGATTAAAGGTGTGCCCCATCACGCCTGGCTACCCTGTATCTTTGAAGTTCTTGGTAATGGCAGTAATACCTGCAGTGCCCTGGAAAGGTGGGGTTGCTTTACATGGTCTTTGCCAGTGTAACAGCCCCGCTCCACCAGTGAGGGGAAACGTGGGCATTCTGCGCGTGCTGGAGCTGGAGAAGTAACTGGAGGATGGGAGCAGGGATGTGGCCCCCACTGTGGAGTAGACCTGAGCTAATGCCCCGCGGACCACTGGCTTTCACGAGCTGCTCCTGAGGGCCCCGTGGTGCCGTGGTCTCTGAATGCGTGCCAGCTGGAGTTCCCTTCTCCCCGAGTCTCTTCCACAAGTGTCTGGCTCCATGCGAAGCACACAGAGGCCTCCGTGGCAGCACCGCGGGGTCTCACCACGCGGCGGGCCTGTGTCTCTGTCTGATGGTGCTACAGCGTCCTTTTTGGCTGTATTTTTTTTCTGACTATTGATGCAATGCTTGCTTATTGTGAAAAAATCTGGGAAAGGACACTTGCGATCTCTGGAAAACATGTCACTTGTTGAAACATTTCTGTAACAACTGTTTTATCTTAACTTCTACCTCTTGGCCAGATCTGTGTCAAAGTGCCTACTGGATACTTCTACCAGCAGGTTTGACTTAAGTCAAACATTCCTTGAGGCGCTACAGCCCCAGATCCCATACTCTTACCTATGATGTCGCAACTGTGTTCTTTAGGGCCAAGTTAAAAATGTGTTCACACAAAACTTGTGCATGCAAGTTTATACCAGCTTTGTGCACGGCTGCCAAGTCTTGGGAGTATCTCCAGATACTGGAGTATTATCTGGCATTAAAAAGATATGAGCTAAGCCGGGCGTGGTGGTGCACACCCGTAATCCCAGCCCTCGGGAGACTGAGGCAGGAGAATCGTTGTGTGAGTTCGAGGCCAGCCTGGGCTACAAAGTGAGCTTAAGGCCAGCCTGAACTGCCTGGCAAGACCCTGTCCCAAAAAGACAAAAAAAAAAAAAAAAAAAGATACGAGCTAGCAAACCATGAAAACCATGTGGTGGCTCATGCATATAATCCCAGCACTCAGGAGGCTGAGGCAGGAGGGTCACTGCAATACATTGTGAGTTGAAGGCCAGCCTGAACTACATAGGAGTGCTGTCTGAAAAAACAAATACAAAAGCAAAGGACAGAAAGAAAGAAAAGACACGGAGTAACCTGAAGTGCATGTTACTAACTGAAAGAAGCCAATCTGAAAGGAGTGCAGACTGTTGCGTGCCAGGTCTGGAAACGTCCCAGTGTTCAGGTATGGTCCCAGCCGGCAGTGTTGTGGGGAGGAGGCTGGACTTTCGGGAGGCAGGGGCCGTGGAGGGGAGTCGCTGGCGGTGGTGCCATGACAGGGACGTGAGCGCCCGGCCCCTCCCCCTCCGCTGTCCAGCACCAGGGGTGAACAGCTTCGTGCCAGCCAGCACCGGCTTCCTGCTGAGTTTCTGCCTCAACACCGGCCAAAGCAACAGAACCATCTACCGGGGCGGGCGCCTGTGAAACCCCAAGCCCACAGAACCCGCTCCTCCTTGCCGCTGCTGTCTCGGGCGTGTGTTCCCTGACACGGCATGATTCAACTAGGCAAAGTGCAGAGAAGGTAGAAAGGCCACAGCTGCCAGGGCTTGGGTGGAGGAGGAAAGGTAAATAAAATATTCTGTATTCTGTCTTGGTGAATATGTGCCATTATACATTTCCCCAAACCCACTAAATATACAGCACTATTTAATTCCATAGAAATTAGATTAATAATCCAAACTAGACTTTGGTAAGTTAAGATACTAACTGGAATCCCTAGGGCAACCACTGAAAAGCTCCTCAAAATATACAGAAAAAGCATGCCATGTGAAACAAAAGCATGTATTTTACAGAAATGCAGCAGGGCAGAAAAAAGTAACTAAAGAAACATAAGTAAGACATTTAGAAAACAAATAGAATGGCAAACATAAACCCTATCTTATCAGTAACTGTATATTTGTTATAATAAACTTTCCAATTGAAAAGCATGGATACCCATGGATTTGCAGATTACATTTAAAAAATCCAGTTGCCTGCTCTCCCACTAGACACATTTTACTTTACCTTATTTTGTTGTGTTTTTGTCTTTTGAGACAAAATCTTACTACATAGGCCAGGCTGGCCTCAAAGTCACTGTGATCCTCCTGCCTCAGCCTCCCTAGTGCTGACATCACAAGTGTGCACCACCGTGCCCGCAGCAGACACACTTTAGATTTGAAGGCACAAACAGGCTGGAGATGTAGCCCAGTGGTACAACTCTCAACAAGCACGTGCGAGGCCATGTGTTCAATCCCTAGTACTGGAGAACAAAGACAAAAAACAATGAAATCCAGGGGAAAACAGGCTGAAACTAGAAAGACAGAGGGGAGAATATCTATCTATCTATCTATTGATTTATCTATCTATAGATATAGATACAGATATTGATATAGATAGATATCATGAAAGAGAAAGTAAAGTAGAAGTGGCTATACTGTTCTACAAAACAGACTTAAAGATGATAAGTTTTATTAGAAACGGTATGTTGTGATGATTAAATCATTACCTCATCTGCATGCTATAACAAGTATAAACATGTATATAACTAACATAGAGTCCCAAAACTGACAGAATAAGGTAATTCACCAGTGCTAGCTGGAGAGGTAAGACAAACATTTCAACAATGTACAAACCTAGAGGCCGCAAGCGCCCGCTCCAGGAGGCCGTGGGGCTGGGGAGCGCGGGCCCTTTGGGGCCCGGTGCACTTGGTCGCGTGGGCACCTGGGGAGGCAGGCAGGCCGCAGGCGCCCGGGAAGTGGCGTGGAGATGTGTGCCAGCCCTCGGGCCGACCGCTGTGCAGTCAAGAAATGCCACGCCACAGAGAAGCACCGACCCAAGAGGCCCGCCCGGACACGTGCGTGAACCATCCTGACATGGAGAAACCTCTGGGAAAACATGCCACACAGCGGGTCGCTCTTCGCCCTGCCCTTGAGAGCCAGAGAGGTCCGGAGTCAGTAGAGGAGCAGCCAATGAACAAGGACTCGGAGATCACTAGGGTACCGACGCCCAAGGATGCAGAGGTCGAGCTGACTGGGGACGCGGGAGCCATTCGGGAGCCATAAACCAGGAGGACCTTGCGCAATACCCAGGGAGATGCCCTGGAGGCCATTCTCCCCCTAAGTGTACAGGCTGTGGTGGAGGAGCACATGGAGCTCCGGAGAGGTCTGCACTGAGACTTCATGGATTACGTGGGTGCCCAACATTCAGACTCTGAAGAAGTGCCTTCATGGAGAAGGTATGTGTCTAGGTTACCTGCCTGGGGCACTTCGCACCTGATGGTGCTGAGACTGACTAGCAGGCCGAGGACTTCATCCACATGTTCCTGCCGTCTGTGTTGACAGCTGGGGAGAGGACACTAAGTGGTTGTGGGGTCCCAATGCACTGGGAGGATGGAAAGAACACCCCTCTGCTTTCTTAGACAAGAGGCATTGATAAAGCATACTTTCCTGGATCCCAGTTCAGTAGAGGGATAAACTATTCTTAAAGATAAGTTTATTACTCAGCCAGCCCCAAATAGTAGAAAAAAGCTACAAAAAATGGCTTTTGCCCCAGATGGCTCACTTGAGATGTAGGAATTGCCTCCTCAGTATTTTATAGCCGTGAGGAGGAGGAGGCCAAGGAGAGAAAACAAAGAGATGGAGAAAAAACAGCTGCCTTTGCTGCAGCACTAAGAGAAACAGACCCTAAGTCTGATTTTCAGGGCCCCAAGAAGAACCCAACAACTACATTCAACCGCTACGGCTGTCAAAAGCCAGGCCACCTCAAGAGGGACTGCCCTAAATATCCCCCTGGGCCATGCCCTGACTATAAAGGTGACCACTAGAGGTCAGACTGCCTTCTGAAACGAAGGCCCCAGAGCTCAGACCCCTCCTACCAGCTGGTCCAACAGGAATGAGGGGGCCCAGGGCATACTCTGCCTTCTCCCTCTGGCCAGACCGTTATCTTCAAGGAGGAGC
>NW_004955533.1:1099624-1101690 GCF_000276665.1 Chinchilla lanigera | reverse complement strand
AAGATTATCATCAAAAAGCCAAATACTTTGCATCAGGACAATAGGAAAGATAGTTTGAAGACATCTCAGGCAGAAATCAGCAAGATCCCACACTTGCAAGGCTCAAGGGTGTAAAACTACAAAGTTGCTTGAGAAGGGCTGCTAGGGACTTTGCTCCCTAGGATTTCATTCACAATTCTCAGCCATCCAGGCACTCAGGCCTCTGCAGCCATGACCCAAGGGGGCCTGTCTACTGCTCAAGCTGGTTGATGACCTTGGTGCTATCTATATGGTACTGGTTTTACAAGCATGTAGCATGCAAGTTATGGAGTTGTGAAAACTTCCATTCAGCTTTCAGAAGACTTGCGAGGCCAGGCAGTACACCCCTGAGAAGGCAGTGCATGAAGCTGTGAGTTGTGCTGGAAGTGCATTGGAAAGCCCAGGAAGGTGCAGACACCAGGAATGTGAAGCGGCTGCTGAGGAAAGCTGTAGCAGTGAACAGAAGCGGCCCAACAGAGAGGTCATGTGGGCTGCCACCAGCAGTGCTGCACACTGGGGCCACCTGAGCCCTCTGCAGTTCACATCTCACAGCTTGCCCCAGGTGTTGGTTGTGGAGTTCAGGATTTAGTATTTACTCTTACACGTTTCTGTCTTTGGTCCCATTCGTTTCTATCTCTTCACTGGAACTGAAATGTTGACTCTGCCACTGTATGTCAGAAGAATTTAACTTTCTTCTTCATTTTTACCGGGAGCTCACCGCTGCGTTTGCCCTGATTCTAGGAGACGTTAGCACTGCTTGAGCGGTTGGCACTCTGGTGACCTCAGAGGTGTGCTGAATAATTTCATCCGAGTGGACGCAGGCTCTCAGGAGCCAGAGCCCGGACACTGTGGCTGACGGGCGCAATAGCTGGCGCGGCCGTTAGGAGGGGGCCTGGCTGGAGGAGGGCACCGGCCATGTCCCCTCGGAGGGCGAGTGCTTGTCCCCGGCTGCTCCCTCCTGCTCTGTGGCTGCCAGGCGCTAAGCACCTTCTCCTCCACCAGGCCCTCTGCCGGCTGACCATGGAGTAAGCTGTGAGCCAGCATGACCCCCACACCCCCCACCACGTGTCCAGTGACAACAGTGACCAACAGACACCAAAGACAGGCGAAGGAAATGCAGGAAAACTGAACGGTGAACACGATTTTATTTTAGATGTAACTGGTTAGCTCACAGAAATTCCTCAGAAATGCTGGACAACAGTACGCACCAACAACTGAGCCTGAGTGAGGTGGCCGTGTGCCCTGACACTGATATTTCACATTTTGGGAATGCCCTGTGCACACACAAATAAAAATACCTCTAAGAAAACTCTTAGAGAAGATGCAATACAAAACTCTACATAAGAACTCCTGTGATCAATGTACAGCAGAAACAAGAGAAGAATAAAATAATTTTTTTTTTTTTGGTACTGAGAATTGAACTCGGGATCTTGTACTTGACAGGCAGGCGCTTATGCCACTGAGCTATATCCCTGGCCCCATTGAATAAAATAATTTCAAGGGTATTAACTTGCTAGTCCTGGCGGTGCATTCTTGTTATCCCAGGATTTGGGAGGCAGAGGCAGGAGCATCACTGCAAGTCTGAGGCCAGCCTAGGCTACATAGGTCAAGGCCAGTCTGCATTATAAAGTGAGACCCTGTCTCAAAAAACCAAACCAAACCAAACCAAACCAAACCAAACCAAACCAAACCAAAAAGTATTAACTTATTTTTAATATCAATAATTACATTTTTAAAAGATATATAATTTTTATTTAATGGTAGCAATGTCATAAATCTATAGCTTACAACAGAAAATATGAGTAAACAGCCTATATACTCTGCATTATTTACATAATCTTATTTACACAACTCTATATATACTCTCCAGAGAAATAGAAACTATTTTTTTTTAGACTTTTTGAGACAGTGTCTCACTAGGTAGCCCAGACTGGCCTTGAACTTGTGGCAATCCTCCTGCCTCAGCCTCCTGAGTGCTGGGGTTACAGGTGTGTGCCACCACACCTCGCTCTATTCCTTTTCAGCTGCATGTGCTAGAAACGTTTGTG
>NW_004955533.1:1093447-1099351 GCF_000276665.1 Chinchilla lanigera | reverse complement strand
GGTGCTGGGATTATGAGTGTGCAGGTGTTTTTAAATGTATAATAAAGATGACTATCTACTTTGCTAAATATAAACAGAAAAAGTCAGTATGATTTATTTCTATTTCAGATAGTTTTAATTTTGAAAACAAAAATTCTAGCTATTTTACTGAATGAAACACATTTGCCCCACATAAAATCTGGATCTGGCAGGCAAGTGGCGCATTCTAAACCGCAGAGAGCATCTACCTGTGTGGCCTCACGCAGTGCAAACTTGGGCGAATGCATCCAGGTCTCCTCTTACACAGTAAGTAGGAACACGGTGTGCTAAAGACCGACCACAAGGCGTGTCCTACCCCTAACACCTGCTTTACCAGTGCCTGGGCAGAGGCAGCGCTTAGTCCTCTTAGCCCTCGCCTCGCAGTGCATCTGGGAGCGCTCTATTCTCAGGCAAGAACGTGTGACCCTGGCTAAGGAGCAGCTTCGGGCTTTGGAACTGCGTTCGAAGTCCTAACGTTTGGGTGGGGATAGCTGCCGAGGATACACAGGGTGGCAGAGCAGCCAATCCGCCCGCCAGCTCTTCTCTCAGGGTGGGGAAGCCACTGGTACAACAAATGGTACCACAGCGAGCAAGACCGCTAGTATGCGGCGTTTCCACGCTGTAGTCATGCCCCACCCTGTAGCTCTGAGAAAACAAAGAGCAGCACAAGTGCTACGAGACCCTTCAGTTCTGAACATGCTGAGAAACTTGAATTTTCCATGTGGCCAATAAGACAAGGACATGCAGACTCCGCTACAAGAAAATACACCAGCAGCGACACGGCAGTGAGACGTACTCACAGTGGGGAAAAGATCCTCTGCAGACAGCTTTGTTTAAAATGGTGACAAGGAACATATGGCAGTTCTTAAAGTCAGACTCCATTTTCTCTATAGATTCCATTCTAGGAAAGAAAGAAAATTTCCAGTTACGTAAATGCACAGGGGCTAATAGGGTGGCTGTAAAATATCTCTGGAGTAATCTCAAATATACTTTACAATTATTTAAAATCCTAAATCTCAAGATTATAAACAAATATAAAACATCCTGCTTTAAGATACAAGGTCTCATAAGATACAAAACTTTGTTTTCAGACAGTATTTACTTCTGGAACTATTCTTTTTTCCTTTATACAACTCTGTATTATTATTTTTTACAAGTATATACTCTTGAAACAGAGAACTTTACATTTACATTAAGGATATGAAATCCTTAAATTTGCCATTATAAAAGGGTTTTTTTTTTGGTGGAATTAAGGACTGAACCCCGGAGCACTCTACATTGCTGGCCTTTAAATGTTTTTTATACTTTTAGACAGGGTCTCACTAAGTTGCGCAGGCTGGCCTCAAATTTGCAGTCCTCCTGCCTCAGCCTTCCCAGACTTTGGATCAGAGGTGTGTGTTATTTTTTATTTTTATTTTTTGGTGGCACTGGGGACTGAATTCAGGGCTTCTGCACTGAGCTAAAACCTCACCCCTTTTACTATTTATTCTGAGTAAGGTCTTTCCAAGTTCCTAGGCTGGGCTTGAACATACGGCCCTCCGGCCACAGCGCTGGGGCTTGTGTGTGAAAATGGGAAGGAGCCAGCACACACTAGGCAGAACTGCGCAGGGGCCCTGTGTGCATCTGCCGCCCTCCTTGCAGGCGCCATCCTGAGCCAGTCTGCTCACACCTTGCCAGCCCGTCACGGCGCTTGAAAGAAATCAAAGTGCTTCAGTAATAAATGTATACTTTAAATGTATTTCTTTCAAAATACAGCCACACCACCACTGCCTAGGAATATTTAAGCATTATTTGATATAGCAAATAATCAGTAGGTGCTCAGCAAATTTCATAGTGCTGCTTATTCACTCTTCCGCTTTAGATATGACAGGGCCAATTAACTCCTCCACCCCCGGCTCTGCGGCCTGAGTCCTTCGAGCCCTCCGCACTCCAACTCTGCCCTCACGCTTCGCTGAGGAGACAGTCTGGGCTCAGAGCTATGCACAGCAGTGCGTTTCTCCTCCCCTCCACGAGATATGAACAGAGGAAGCCCTTCTGCCCTTGGAGAGGGCTGCAGGGATAAAGCAAGACTTCAGTTTTCCTCCCTGCAATTATGAATTTTCCCAGTCTTCGTCTCTCCCTTCGGAGAACAGCCCCAGGGTAAGTGGATGGCGCTAGCACTGGCTGGGGGAGACCCGACACAGTGGGGCGTCACGGGAGACTACTGAGTACCCCATGCTTGTTGTTCTGCTCTCTCTACTTCTGTACGTACTTGAGGACATCTGTAATAAAAATTTAAGAAAATATTAATATAATCTAATCTCATCGTAATTAGAAGACTTTGGACTTTTCTTACTATTCTACCTCTTTTTTTTGGTATCGGGAATCGAACTCAGGACCTTGCACTTGCCACGCAGGCGCTTGTGCGGCTGAGCTATATCCCAGCCCTATTCCACCTCTCTTAAATGTACAAATTTCCTATGATGCATGCAATCAATATGTAAGACAAATACGTAGTAATAAAAAGAAGTTAGAAAAAGAACTGCACAATTAAGTCTGGTGCTACCTAGTTTAGGTGAAAGATTCAACTTTTCTTCTTTTCTGATACGGAGTGTTAAACCCAGGGCCTTGTGCATGGCAGTGAGGCTCCACCACGGCAGGGGAGCTATACTGCCATGTCCCGAACTCAATTCTTAAAATTCCTTCTGTTTTGTCTTTTTGAGACAGGGTCTCGCTGTGCAGTTCAGGCTGGCCTTGAGCTCACTCTGTAGCCCAGGCTGGTCTTGAACTCGCAACAATCCTCGTGCCTCAGCCTCCCGAGTGCTGGATTACAGGCGCGCGCCACCACGCCGGGCTCAATTCTTAAATTCTTAACTATCATGGTGTGTGATGTGCTGCCAGGAAGGAAGAAGACGCCCTGAATGACGCTGTCGTGCTCAGCACGTCTCAGATCACAAGGTAAATACTCACTGCCAAGCGCCCAGGCCCGCCTGCCACCCTTCTGCAAACATGAGGGCCAAGTTCAACACCTTCATGATAGCTTCCTTCACAAAGCTCACCTGGAAAGCAAAGTTGTGGCAGAACACAGACTCTGTAACTGTGCTGTACAGACTCCACGCTTTCACCACATTCGTGACGTCTCCCCGCAAAAGCTCAGCAGCACGGTGACTGCCTGCCAGTGTAATTAAGGAAGCACACGGGGCTCTGCACCAACGGTGCACAATACCCGTAAGCCTGGCAGTGAGGGACTAGCAGGGTAGCTGCCGCCCGGGATGACCGTTAGGGTCACCAGGACAACAGGGACAAGCAGTTCTAAACAGCTGTGATACGGTCCAGTCCCATACAGTCGTGCTAGAACGTACTATCAATCCCCAAGTGCAGACACAACCCGCTCAGAGTCCAGTGTAGTGCACTTAGTGCCAACGGCGGCAACACGGCTGTCACATCTTCCCTA
Organism: Chinchilla lanigera; assembly: GCF_000276665.1. Classification (NCBI taxonomy): domain Eukaryota; kingdom Metazoa; phylum Chordata; class Mammalia; order Rodentia; family Chinchillidae; genus Chinchilla; species Chinchilla lanigera. The sequence continues at coordinate 1,095,900 of NW_004955533.1, read as the reverse complement.
GACGTCACGCCTAGGAGTGGGGCACAACTCGTAACCCGCAGGCCTGGTCCTTCCAGCATCTTAATAATCACAGGCAGACACTCCCTCAGGCCCAGCTTCCCGGCCCCACTGGAGACACGTGGGCGAAGCTGTATGTACCTTTTCCCTCAGCAAACATCGGTCGTGGATGGTGGACAAGTACCTATAGTGAATTTTAATCAACTGATCCAAATCCTTGGCTTCCTCCACTTGATGCTGGAACTCTAGCCCAGTACTGTGAAGAATCTGGGAAGAGAAAGACGAAAGCGGAGTAAGCACACACTTTCTTTGAGGGCCTGTGTGACGCACTCGGAACTTTCTATCGTCTGTTCTGTTCTTCTCCAGTTCTTCTTGCAATAAGCAAACGCTCCTGTACAGGTGACTGGATGTCGTGTATTTTGGCTCTAAGGTGGTCCCAGGGCCAGTCCTTGGGATGGCCACTTGCACACCAAGGGAATGCCCAACTCTGGACTAACAGGCCTCTTGGCAGGCAGGGGCAAGCTCACAAACTCCATAGGAACTGCACTGAGTTAAAACAATTACCAGATTAAGTTGTTGTAAAGACAGCTATCATTTTATTTTATTTTATTTTATTTTATTGAGGCAGGGTCTCACTGTGTATTGCAGGTTGGCCTCAAACTTATGGCGATTCTCCTGCCTCAGTCTCCTGAGTGCTGGGATTACAGGTGTGTGCCACCACACCCAGCCATTACTTTAATAACATAAACAATTTCAGTGAATTCAGGGTTAGGGACAGCTATCTAGGGCTAGCGTTTTATGGCTCCTCCCTAAATATATATAGTATATTTTATACATATAAATATATGTATATTTTTTTAGTTTTTTGAGACAGGGTCTCACTACGTTTTTCAGGCTGGCCTCAAATTCGAGATCGACCTGCCTCAGCCTCACACTGGGCTGCAAATACATTCCGAGTTGTCTTCCACACAGCTATCTACACAGCAACACCAACCCTTGTCATGATATAGTTGTGTAAACTGTTCACGAAATGCATAAGCTTCACTCTGAGGAGGAACATGCGGTGGATCTGCTGTCTCACTGGCGCCTTCTGGGGTCCGAACGGAGCCACTGTGTCTTGTTCACACGCAGGGCCTCTCTTGGGCTTCACTTTTTCAGCCGCATTAGCCAGTTCTGTGACAGATGGAAAGAGCAGCGTAGGTGCACAGTGCGCGGCTGCAACCCGGCGCCCCAGTGCGTGGAGGGAACGGAGGGCCGAGGCGGAGGTGGCAGCAGCACTGGGATGAGGGCCAAGGGCCCGAGTCACGCTGTCATCACTGTCACCACACACATCAAGGCCCCGGCAGCTTCTTGCTAAGCTGTTTTGCATAAGCTAAGAACAACTGTCCCAGTAAGGTTTTTGTTTTTTCCCTTGTCTTTTTGAGACAGGGTCTTGCTGTGCAGTTCAGGCCGGCTTTGAGCTCACTTTGTAGCCCAGGCTGGACTCAAACGCACAGCAATCCACCTGCCTCAGCCTCCCAAGCGCTGGCATTACAGGCGTGTGCTACCACACCCAGCTCTGATAAGTTTTCATATTTCAGGCTGACTCTACGTACATCTCTCTGATATTTCATTCAGATATCTGAGGTCTGTACAACCTCTGCTGTAAATACACATCCGTTACTTGTTTATGCTTTAAAAATGATCCAAATCAAGCTCTTTTTTCAGGGCTAAAATTAAAATATAATTTACTGTTTAAAAGAGATCTTACCACCAAATAGTAAAACATCCAGACTATATTTTGCCCATTTTATTTGCAAGAGAAGCAGGAACACCTGGTTATAAATTTTTTGACACTCCAAACTTATAACAATATCCACAGGCCAGGGGACCTAAGAAAACGAAAACAAAATTGGAACAGAAAGTCACTGGTGACAGGCGCATTTTAGTCCTAACAGCAAACAGCATCTGGGAAAGGAGCAGCCCCACCTACTTTGTAGCTCAGGGTCAGGCCATCTAAGACATGAACAGGTAGCTTCTTCTTAGCTGTGTCAACATTTTCAAAAGATATGGACAATCTAAATGAAGAAATTACAGTTTCAGTTTATGGCAGTATTATGTTCACATGAAGTGCACTCATAAAACAATTAGCATTTTAAGGCCTATTTACAAAACCATACTGCATATCATAAAATGCACATACGCTAATAAATGTGTTTTATAGCATACATTCAAGAACAGGATTTTGGTTTTAGAAATAAGGAAGGGGGTGGGTATGGTGACATATGCCTATAGTCCTAGTGCTCTGGAGGCTGAGGCAGGAGGATCACTGAAAGTTTGAGGCCAGCCTGGCCTATATAATGAGCTCAAGGCCAACCTAAACTAAACAGCAAGACCCTGTCTCAAAAAACATAGCACATTCACATACACAAAAGAAAGGAATAGGGGCAAAGTTTTTATTTTATTTTATTTTTTTT
>NW_004955533.1:1067292-1091017 GCF_000276665.1 Chinchilla lanigera | reverse complement strand
AAGCGAAATAAACCTTTCCTTCCTTCATTTTGGGCGTCAGGTATTTTGTCCCAGCAACGAGAGAAAAGTAACCGAGACAGGCAGGGAGCTTAATTCTGGTAAAATCTAGGCAGAAAACAGAGTCTTCCGAGCAGGTTCAGGACAGGGAGGGCAGAAGAGTGACTGCTACGTGACCGGCATGCAGCGAGCACAGCCACTCCCACAGCCAGGCCAAGGCACGGGCTCGCTCCGCCGCGCTTTATCCGTGCACTCCCGAGATGGCTGGGGACGGCTTCCACAGAAGAGAGCAGCTCACGCCGAACAGGAAGATGGCCATGTGCAAGGCACACACGAGTTCTTAGCTCAGCTCCGTCCTGCTGAGGCACTGAGAAGTGATGTTACTCTCCAGTTACAGGGTACTAGAAGATGGTACCTGGAATGGGGTGTGGTGGTACTGGCGCATACCTGTGATCTCAGCTACTTGGGAGGCTGAGGCAACTCAGTAGGACCCTGTCTCAAGATAAGAATGGCTGGGGCTGTGTACAGCCCAGTGGTAGAGCCCTTGCCCAGGATGTAGGAGGAGACAGACAGACACACAGACACACAGACACACACACACACACACACACACACACACACACACACGGTACCCGGATGCACACTAGGGAAGGAGCAGACGTGAGGGTTACCTAAGAACCACAGAGGTAAGGGTGTGTGTGGTCACGGCTTAGCTGACTCATTCCACTGCACAGAACTATTTTACCTCCTCGCAGTCTGTCACTGCAGGATGCACGCGTGCCTGGTAGGCACCCACTGTGTATTCTGTCAGGGGCTCTGGTAAGCAGGTAACAGGGACCCAAACTGTCCTCCCTCCAGACTCCGGCCCAGTGCAGAGCTGCCCCGCCCCCTGGCACGGTGGAGACGGGGCTGCCGTAACAGCAGACCACTGCCCACCTTGAGAGGCACAGCGCCTGGGCAGGGCAGTGGGCGGGGCAGCACGGGAAGCAGGAGCAGTCCCAGCTCCGAGGAGTACAGCAGGAGTGAACACAGCAGGTATGTCACACACAGGACAAGGGCTGGGGAAACGCAGCCAGGCAGAACAAGCGCTCTCCTTGCGAGACAGCGCACGGCCCACCAGGGTGCCGACCGCGGGGACAGCAGAGGGGCCGTCGGACGCTGACGGCTGGACAGCGCCACCTGACTGTCTTTCTCCTCTGGCAAGTCACTTAGCTACCTGCTGCCTCCATTTACTCTTTCTCTCCTACTCTCCTTCCCTCCCTCTTTTTGTTTTGAGGCAGATACGGGTCTTACGTTGCCCAGGTGGGCTTCAAGTCCCTGAGCTCATGCAATTCTCCTGCCTCAGCCTCTCATGTAGGTGGGAGGGTGGACATGCATGCCAACATGCCACGGTTTTTCTAATTTGTAAAATAATTAGTAAAACTCCTAGGGGCAATGACAGGATAAAATAAACACAAACATTCATAGAGGACTTCTCGCCACGTGATGTTCTACAATCCCTTAAAATAGAAGGTGCCTCCCATACCTTACCGTGAACTGTCTTCAGGGTAACGCTGTCCGACTGCTTCTTGGAGCTGGACGTTGAGAAAAGACACATTCTGCCAGGGCTCCTTTTCTCTTATTTTATCAAAAATTGATGTGTAGAAGTCATACATGGTGTCTCCACCTTCCATTAGGAAAAAATTTCTCATGGCCTGCAAGTACTCCACCAACCTGCATGGGCAGAGGACAGGGGCAGGGCACCCGCATGTTCAGGAGGCAGGGTCCAGGCTCCCCCCCCGACATGCTGCCGGCCTCGGGGCACAGGCTTATGCTGTACATTTACTACAGTCAGAGACAGCAATGCCTCTTAAAGATTTTCTCCCCCTCAATAATGAAAATAGTGTGTTTTCCTTTAATAACCAGAAAGGAATGATATCTTCCTATGATATTATAGGAAACTGGGCAAAATTTCAGAAATAAATCAAACAAAGATGATCTATCTCACCGTCCACAAGGACAGTGTTAACATTTTGGGAATGTTTAGTTCTAGTCTTTTTCTCTAAGCACTTACAGAATTAGTTTCTACTGTATTATATACATTACTTTTTAAGCTATAAGGACAGTTCACATTATTTAAAACTGCGTCAACCTATTTCTACGAACGTCACAAAATTCACACGTGGACATACTTTAAAGAACTCGTCCTCTATTACCAAGAAATTTTACGTTTATCATTCTGCAGCAAACTTTGTATGGATATTCTTATACAAATTTTTTCCACTTTTCCCCTATATTTCTTTGAGATAGTCTTAGGAATAAAGAATTGGATTTCACAGCATAGCTAAGAAAACACTGATGGTTAACGGAGCCTCTCAAAGAAGACTGTTTACCCCTAGTTACGGTTCAGATCTGAAACGCCCGTCTCCAGGGTCTGGAAGGCGACTGCAGCAGGGGTGCTCACTTGGGACCCGCCCACGACGCCCTCGAGCTCCCTGTGCTGTCAGGGGCGGGGCCTGCTCAGAGGGGTCACCAGGGACGCGCCCTGGCAGGGGGCATTCCTGATCCTGCCGCTGCCACTGCCTTCACTTGGCTTCGTGGCTACCGCATCATTGCCTCATGAGCAGTGTTCCTCTGCCCCGCCCTTCTGCCAGGTCAGCTCCGCTTAAAGCCAGCTGACCAAGGGTCATGAGGCCTATGAACTGCTCTTCCTTAGTTGTAGGTGTCAAGTACTCTGTCCCAGCCGTGTGAAAGGGGCTAGTACACCTACCGTAATGAAAAATTAACTTGAAATACAAGCCTTAGTTTGAGGCCAGCCTAGACCACATAGCAAGACCCTAATGAACAAAACAAAACCAAGTCATCTCCTCCTCCCTCAACAGAGAAACATATTTTAAAGGAATTTTATGTATGGCACTGGGTTCCATCCCCAGCCCCAGAAAAAAAAAGGCCAACCAACTGTTCTTAAAGTATAATTACTTACAAGCCGGGCGTGGTAGCCCACGCCTGTAATCCCAGCACTCGGGAGGCTGAGGCAGACCGTTACAAGTTCAAGACCAGCCTGGGCTACAAAGTGAGCTCAAGGCCAGCCTGAACTGCATACCGAGACCCTGTCTCAAACACACACACACACACAAATAAGTATAATTACTTACAGATTATTTCCAAAATGAAATTACTGCTCTTTACCTGTAATCTCTTTTTAAGGTTTGCATGAGATTTCCACAGCAATCTAGATACTGCTTCTCAATATGTGGATAGAGGCAAGACCTCAGTGTTAACTCAAAAGTCTGGCATGTCACAGATTCTGACGACCTATCCATACATATATCACCACCAGCAAACTTCTCATGAAAGTCACTTTGCTCCAAATACAACCTTCAAGACAAAATGTGAGCCATCTATTTAATGAATGGTTGTCAACGGAATTCTCAAACTCCAAGTCCCATTTTTACTTCCAATTATTGCAAAAAAGGAATCTTCCTTCCAGAACATTCTTTCAGAGTTGCTGCTGTGTTTAGGGTCAGGTACAGGAGTTCCTACTAGGGCTGCACACAGCAGGTGCCAGTCGTCAGACACTATGGCACCATACGGACATTAATGCCCCAAGCCCAGGACTGATTTTATGTCTGAGACATGCCCAGGCTTTTAGAAGCATATCCCTCAGGAGCCTGAGGGCACACTGTCAAGTTCTCATGTCAGACCTGTACATTGGCATACAAACAGGAAGTCAAACGGTACACGTACTAGGTGAACACAATGTCTTATACTCTGGTCCTCAGAAAGGACAGGCTACACGATTTTTGTTCTTAAGGCCAGAAAGCCCTATCTGGCAAAAATAAAGAGTTACAAAAATAGAGCTGCACAGATGGTGCCATTTCGACCCTGGACATCTACAGGCCCGGGTTACCTTGCAAAGTTCATGGCCAGCAGGGGGTCATGGGTGTCCTCCAGTTCCAGATGCCCTTCTGCAATGGACTGCATCTTAATCAGGTTCTCCTTGGCTGCCTGCTGCTCAGTGAGGACCTGTGCTGCAGAATCTTCCCCACATCGAAGACGTGACTGGACAGATTCCAGAAAGAGGGTGTACAAGCTTTTTCTCTCTGCATCTGAAGCATAAAGAAATATGTAAGAGGAAATATTTTGCGCAAGTAATACTAACAAATACTGAGTACTTTAATCTGAACAAAGCCTGGTATTTCTTGGTTTGATCGAGAAAGACTGTCCTTGTTTCTTTTACCTTTACAGTGCAGCAAAACTAAAAATGTTGTATTTTCTGTTAAGAAACTACAAAGTTCAGTTAAATATCACAACAGATATGCTAATTTTATTTGGAATGGAGTCATATCTAAAGTAGGACACTTGAAGGTTAAGATACTACCATATGCATAAAACCATGATAAGACATATAGAAGTCAAATTTCACTGGAAAAAACATAGCCAACACTGCCCTGGAATGCAGTTTATAGTTTATTATCCAGTGAAAAAGGAAATAGTCCACGAAGTTAAATATTATTTAAAGTAGATACAGAGAAGGGAAAGAAGGAGAAAGTGTGTATGTATGTATAGGCAGGATAGTCAACACGGCTGTTCTACTGTCTTGTATTTCTTTGCTGAAAGAAACTGTCAATGAGTCCTTGGTTGATCAGCATTGCATTTCTATATCTGTTTTCATGAGAAACCACTTTGAAGATATCAATATGTAATACAACAAGCATTGTTAATTCCCTACCACTTTGTTTGTAACTCCGTACTGTCTTAACTGTTCCTTTGCTATTTTGTAAAATGTTGTCTGTCTGTTAATATTTTCCTTTTAATTTTAAAATTTAAAAAAAAAAACCTTAAAGTAGATACAATAATGTGAAATAATTAACATAACACAGAGGTGATTTTCAAGCCAAAGAAATAAGGTTACAGCTATACCTTTCACACCTTTTTAGCCAGCTGACAAACATTTAAGTATATTAATTAAATTGCAACAAAAAAGAGCGAAAATTGCATCAAGATTTTCTTGTAATCTATGATCAAGTTGGATGTATTCATCAGCAAATTCTTAGGTGCTGTACTGCATTAAGAAATTGCAGATCAAGGTGACCACTGGAGATCGGTCTGCCCTCTGAAGCAGAGGCCCCAGAGCTCAGACCCATCCTACCAGTTAGTCCAACAGCAATGAGAGGGCCCGGGGCATACTCTGTCTTCTCCCTCTGGCCAGACCATCATCTCCATGGAGGAGCCCTAGGTAATCATGACTACGGAGGAACAAGAAAACAGCCTGCTGCTAGTCACAGGTGCAAGTCTCTCGGTCCTTCTTTTCAATCCTGGCCTTCCCTCCAGCTGTCACACCTCAGTGACAGGAGGCACTGGTGAGGAGGTAATATGCTATTTTTGACAACCCTCAGGCTGTAACTTCTTGTTAGATCCTTCTTGCTTATCTCTGTCTTTCTGAGAAACCACTTTGAAGATACCATCATGTATTACAGCAGTCATTGATAATTTCCTACTAATCTATCCATAACTCTGTAATGTTTGTATTGTTCCTATCCTATTTCGTAAATGGATGCATGTTTATTATTATGTGTTTCCTACAACAACCATTGAGAATAGTTAATGATTATTCAATAGGTCACTCATGTATAGCTCTATTTATTTTCTTTAGAAGCCACTTTGAAGATACCAAAGTATAATACAACAACTATTGATAATCTCCTACCTCTTTTGTCTGTAACTCACTATTATTTGTCTATTTGTTTTCCTGAGAAACTATCTTGTAGACAACAATATGTAAAACAATAACCATTGATAATTTCCTACCACTTTGTCTGTAATTTGGTAAGCTCCTCTTTTATTTTGTTACCCTTCTTTTACTCTTTAAAAGAAAAAGAAAAAAGAAAGAAATTACAGATCACACAGGTATAATCCCAGCACTTGGGACACTGAGGCAGAAGGATCGCTGTGAGTACAAGGCTAGCCTGGGCTACAGAGTGAGTTAAGGCCAGCTAGAACTATGTAGTAAGACCCTGTCTCCAAGAAAAAAAAGAAAAAAAGAAAAAAAAGGTGCCAGTGAACTCTGCCTGAGGAATTCAGGGTAAGAAAGACGCACATAAGCCAGGTGTGGTGATACACGTCTGTTATCCCAGCCCTCAGGAGGCTGAGGCAGGGCTACACAGTGAGTTCAAAGCCAGCCTGAACTACACAGGGAGACCCTGTCTCAAAAAGATAACAAAACGAGAAAGACGCGCAGGTATTAGTAGCTCCTCATCACTGCCTTTCCAGATGCAGTGTAGAATCGTTTTCTCAACCAAGAGCAGCATGACTATCCACTCATTCATGGTGATGATTGGTACTACCAGAGGCTCTGACTCTGGCGGGAGAAAGCGAGGAGGCCCCTCAGGATGGCGAGCGTGCTGAGGTGGGTACCTGGGGCGGCCGCCTGGCCTGCGGCGCCAGCGGCGCAGTGCAGGTTCCGCAGCAGCTGCATGGACTTGCCAGCCATGATGATCTGCTTGAGCACAGGCTTGAGGAAGGACACCATGGTGTGCTGCCTGCTGCCGGCTGCCGGCTCGCTGCCCGGACTCGGGCTGGAGCCCTCGCTCAGCTTCTCCTCGTTCTCCGTCTTTTCCGACACGCTGTACAGCGTGTACGTTGCATACCAGAAGTCTCTGTGATTTACTGGCACATTTTTATTCCTGTGGAGATTCAGAAAACTTCCTTTTTTATGAAATAAAAAAGCATTTTCACACCCGAACACAGTGGTACCTCAGCTCATGAACCTTGTTTGTTTTATGATTTTGGGGAAGAGGGATGTAGCGGTGTCTGCTGCTTGATGTGGAATTCATAAATGGAAGCAAAATACTGTTGAGCGCCTGTGAGAACGGAACTGTCAGCAAACTGAAGTGCCCGTGAGCCAAGGCATTGCGGTGACGAGAGAAGAGCAACAGTTTCTGCACTGTGCACTACCGAAGCACAGCAGGTGCCCCGTACAGGACGTAACTCAGAAAGGTCCTCACGGGGCAGAAACAGTAACACAAACTTTCCTTTCAAGGAACTAAGATAAGCTTTTAGTATAAAGGGAACAAATTAGCATGTATGTTCAAATATTTTTAAAACAAGGGAATATGTATTTTGAACTTTTCCCTATTTCCTTTTACTCTTTTTTTATTTTGCTCTTCATTTGTGTGCACTGCGTTTATCGTACAAGAGAAACCATAAGACATTTGAGCTTGTGTGTCTGACTTATTTCACGTAACATTACGTTCTCAAGCTGTATCTATTTATCTACAAATGCCTCAAGTTTACCTTTCTTTACGGCAGAGTAATATTCCATTGTGTATAAGTCCCCATTTTCCTTACCCACTGATCTCTGGATGGACACAGTTTCCAAGATCTAGCTATTATAAACTGTGCTGCTATAAACATGGGTACACATGTACCCTGTAATATGATTTTCAGAAGAATTAAAAACTTTAACTTATCTTCACTACAAACAGCAGTGTACCTTGTCCACACTTAGGAATGTTGTCTACATAATCCAAAAACCTGTAAAATCAACAGCAATCTTCAGGCAACACAGCAGTTTTTTTTGTTTGTTTGTTTGTTTTCCGGTACTGGGAATTGAACTCACGACCTTGCACTTGCCAGGCAGATGCTGTGCCGCTGAGCTAAATCCCCAGCCCCAACATGGCAGCTTTTACTGACAGCAGTAGATAAACACTTTGAGTACTACAGACAATACTTAAGTGGAAATGGGTTTCCTAAGTCAGAATTAAAAGATGACTAATTTGATCCTCCTTCAAAACAGAGGTTTTCTCATTAGACTGTCTGCTGTGAGAGCCACGTCCAGACTTCCCTACCGCCCTCCTTTGGTCCTGGAGACCGAACCCAGGCGGTGTGTGTGCTGAGCCGAGCTCTATCACCGAGCCCTCCCGGCTTCCCAGCTGGCCTGCTTTCAGCAGGGAAACCGTGGGCACGCATCGCCTCAGGACGGTCAGAACACTGCGTACTTCCCAACATTCTCATGTGGGAGCCGTAAGACAGGACCTAGCGGCAGAAGTACGGTTATCTGAGCTCGGTATGCAGCATTCACCTGTAATCCTCACTCTGGAGGCTGAGGCAGGAGGAATGCAAGTTTAAACCCAGCAAGAGCAATGAGCAACACCCTGCGTCATAAATAAAAAAATTTAATCAATCAGTAAGTTGGGGATGTAGCTCAGTGTGAAGGCTGGGCTGAATTCCCAGGACTTGCAAAATGAAAGATTGAGCTGAAGGAAGGGCAGTCTGCACCGTGCTCAGCGAGCCAGCAGTGCCGCCTTCTAGGCTCCTTAGACACAACAGTTCTTTCCTTACGAGCCAGTGGATGCCCAGCGTAGAAACAGCCCATCTGAGCAGGTTGGTTACAAAAACAAAATAAAACAAAAACCCCAAACCCCCACGACAACCCCCGCAACCAGCAACAGTCAAAGGAGAAGAGCGTGGGGCGCTGGGGATGTCGCTCAGTGGTGGAGTGCTCACCTCTGCGTCCAAGGGGTGCTTGTGCTCTGAAAAGCTGTGACTTGACAGCTGCACACTCTTCCCCCGGAACTGGGAACGGAAGCCAGAGCCTTCACAGTGGGTCACATCCCCAGTGCCTCCTGCCTTTTTGAGACGGGGTCTCGCTATGTAGCTCAGGCCAGCCTTGAACTCACTGTGTAACCTAGGCTGGCCTTAAACTCATGGTATTCCTCCTGCCTCAGCCTCTCCAGTGCTGGTGTTATGGGGCATGCACTAGGATGGCAAGCTCCAGTTCTTTTAAAATTTGTGTTATTTATTTATTTTTTCATATTTGAGACAGGGTCTTGCTCAGTCACTAAGTTCTCCAGGCTGGGCTCAAACTTATGATCCTTCTGCCTCAGCCTCTCAGCATGCTGGGATTACACGTGTGCACCACCACGCCTGGCTCACACGTACTTTAACTGACTGGTACCTGACCATCCCCATAAAGGAGCAACAGCACATGCCTTTGCTAAACTGGCAACACAGCCCAGTCATTCAAACCGCGCTGTCTCAGCGCCACGAGGAACTGACAAAGCATGTGGGGAAGCAGCCATGCCCGCGCTGCACCGCACCTCTGTATGATGAACTCCTTGGCGCTGTCCCACAGGTGCCCGTGCACAATCCACTCGTCCACAGTCTGCAGGTAGGGCCGCACCGTCTCCACCCAGAGAGAGAAGAGGAGGGAAACCTGCGACAAGGCGTGGCTGGGGGTCAGGTCAGTGTGCACAGCGTATCACGCGTCTGAGACAAGGTCTCAGCATTTCCAAGGTGCCTTTAAAAGCTGCCTGGATTTCTATTTGCTTTTTTTGGGTACTGGGAATCAAACTCAGGATCTCAAGCTTGCCAGGCAGGTGCTGTGTCACTGAGCTAAATCCTTGGCCCCTCTATTTCTTTTTAAAACAAACTAAGAAATGAAGATCTCTAAAGTCTATACTATAAAGTCCTCTTGCAACGTTTACCCACGGGTGATTATGCTGTTTGCCATTCACGTTAGGACCCTCCTGAGAATGACAGAGGCATAACCTGGGTGTGGCTGCACTCTGCCCAGACTGTAACAGGAAGTCAAATGTCCAGTAAGAATGAGGATGTCGGGTGAGGTGGTGCACGCCCGTAATCCCAGCACTCGGGAGGCTGAGGCAGGATCACCGTGAGTGCAAGGCCAGTCTGGGCTACATAGTGAACTCAAAGCCAGTCTGAACTGCATAGCGACACCCTGTCTCAAAATACCAAAAAAACCAACAAAAAAACCCCAAACCAAACAAACCAAAAAGCAAAATGAGGAAGAGATTCTTTCTCCTGTGGTTCCCAGTAGGGGAAAAACCTGCATGGCAGAAAGAAACCAATCTCTGCTATACTGAACTACAATACTAAAATGGTACGAAACAGAAAGTTTTATCAGCTAATGGAAACACATCCAAAATGTACAAACTAGATTACAGTCTCTAGTTAGATTTGTACTTTATAAAAACTGGTAAAAAATATTCAACATGAAATTTACCATCATAACCATTTTAACATATGTTCAATGGTACTAAATATATTCACACTGTTGTAAAATAGGTGCCCAGAACGGTTTCATAATACAACACTGAAACCATTAACCAGTTCCCCATCTCCTGCCCCCGCAGTCACCGTTCCTGTTTCTATGAGTGTGACTATTTTGGGTACAGTGGTACCTTGACTCATAGACTTAATCTGTTCTACGATTCTGGGGAAGCTGGCCAGGCTTGCGCTTGTGTTTGTGTGAACAAGAACGCCACGGGCGTATCTGTCGCCTGGTGTGGAGTTCATGAATGGACACAACATTCTGCCCAATGCTTCTGCTTGTGAACAGCACTTGTGAACCAGGGTATTACTGCACATCGCATCAGAGACCTGTGGGCTTTTTAAAGTTAGAAAAAGGTTATCACAATTACCTGTATAAAAGTCAGCTAAGTGCACGGTACATCCTGCTTTGTCCTTGTTTCACCCTTCTGGGTATCTAGAGCTAAAAAGCCAGTTTCCTTTGGAAGCCAACTTTAAATCTCGGGACAACTGCCTCACATACCAGAATTCAAGCGTCACTTAACAAATAAACACGACAGGCTCCCACCACTCCTGTGCCATCCATGCACATCAGACCGGGCAGGGGTCCCACGTACAGTTTGCTCAGAGGCTTCTCCAACATTGTCGTACTCAAGAATGGCCTTGTACAGCGTGTTGAGCAGGTGAGATGCCCGCACGACATTCCGAGTGTCTGGTGGAACCTCTGCAACTCCAGTGCTGAACACTTTGTTCAAAACGTTGAGCTGAGCCAGTCGAGGTGACAACTTGTCTACCACTATTGCAAGAGTTATCGTGGTATCTGCAACAGCAACAAATAAACTCAACAGCAGAGACAAACACCTGTGGCCAGATGTGACACAAATGCTGACAGTACTAAGCCACTCTTCCAGCTTATGAAGAGGAATGGCAAAATGAGGAGCGTGGGTTTTTATTTCACATCACAAGGAGTTCATTTCCCCAAGGAAGAAGAACTCAGCAAGCTGAGGAGAAAAAGGCAACTCAGCAGAAAAGTAATACGAAGGAACTGACATGTCACTGAACACACAGAAAGGCACCCTACCTTACCTATAATAAAAGAACATGTATTAAATCTACACAGGCAGTGAAGGAGCAGGCAAGGCTGTGACTATAAGGGGGTGGCTTGGGCAAGTCCCTGTGTGGTGACAGCAATTTCTTTCTTTTTTGTCTTTCTGAGACAGGGTCTCGCTATGCCGTTCAGGCTGGCCTTGAGCTCACTTTGTAGCCCAGGCTTTTCTCAAACTCGCAACAATCCTCCTGCCTCAGCCTCCCGAGTGCTGGGATTAAGGTGTGCGCCACCACGCTTGGCATAGCAGTTTCTGATCTCAAATAGATCTTAATCCAAACATGAGATAAAATGGCACAGCTCACGAAGATGCTAGGTGCTCCTGCCCAAAGCACGGAAGGCTGGTGTAGCCATGCTGGGTCTGCAGAAGGCTAACGAGCCGGGCCATGTCAGTTTCCCAGTTTTGGTCCTATCCTAAACTGCGGCCAGTTTCACCACTGTGGGAAGCAGGGGATGGACACACAGGACCTCCTGTACCACTCTGCAGGACCTGAGTGTGAGAGGGGGCTGGAAATCACAGTGCCTGACCATTTTATCCTGTCGTATCAGTGATAAACCAAAGCTTGATACCCTATTGGGGTACCCTATAAGGGGGTGGCAAGAGTATGAAGAAATAAGTATTCATGCACTGCTCACAAGAGTACAAATTAATTAATCTGCACCTTGCGGAAGAGCAGTGTGACAGAATCATGAGAGCCATCACATACTCTGTGACTCAGCAGCTCCATCTGAAAGAGTCTGCCCCGTAGGGAACAGGTTGCTGTGCCGCTCACTGAAATGTGCAAGCAGTCAGCGCTTCAACAGGAGAATGGGAACAGCGTAAGAAGGAGGGGCTGCGCTGCAGACACCCACTGAAACACACGCTGTAGAAAGGAGCAGAGCTTTCCTATACTTACATGGCAGAACCCTCAAAATTAAGTTAGAAGACAACCTGGAGAGAGGAGCGTGGTGACCCCCACGGATGGGTGTCTGTCTGTGTGCCACCTGCACGCCTCCACGTAGCTTCTGAGGGGTGCACAGGTAGCCAGGGAGCTGGCTGTCTCTGCAGAGTGGGACTGACTGCAAAGGGGCCTGCATTCTACTGGACTGTGACTGCAAAGGGGCCTGCATTCTACTGGACTGTTTTGAGTTTTTTTTTTTGAGACAGGGTCTTGCTACGTAGCCCAGGCTGGCCTTGAACTCGCTATGTAGCCCAGGCTGGTCTTGAGCTCAAAACAAGTCTCCTGCCTCAGCCTCCTGAGTGCTGGGATTACAGGCATGTGCCACCACGCCCAGCTTTTTTTTAACTTTTTGAGACTTAACTAGCTTACAAATATAAATTTAAAATAATCTAAAAAAGTGAATGCATCCCTGAGAATTATTTATTTGCCATGTAACTTAATAGGAGCTGTGTCTGAGGAATGAAAGAGCATCTAAATACCATTACTGATGATGCACTTCTCAATTTCGGTAAGCTCTTCCTTGAAGCTGATGAAATACTTGTACAGGGCCCACATGAAAGCCTGGTAGGTTCTGAAGGGAGCCTCAGCTGACTTCTTAGGAGTGCAGCTGTCCCCAGGTAACAGGCTTTCAGAGCTGTGTCCCATGACGTCGTCGATGAACTCCTGGAGCCGGAACACCACCTGGCCATAGGCCGCTATTTGTTCCAGCACAGATCGCAAACAGCTCTGCGAGAGAAGCAAACCATAGTCACCTAAAGGCAGTCTTGAACACATTCACATTCAGCTGGTCCTGTCATCACATTAAACTCTATGCTGAACAGAAGACAAAGTAACACAACAAATACCTAGTTTACATGGAAAGGGAAAGTAAGCATTCATTTCTATGTGATACAGAGTTGTGGCTTCTAGTTTTTAAAAACACGAACTACAGGCAAAGAATTTATAGCACATAGCTTTCCCAATGCAGGATGAAAGAAAAAAAAGCAGAGAATGCAAATTAAAGTTAAACCTGTCATAAACAATATTAAAAAACTGCTAAGCACTGTAAAGATGCACAACTTAATTTTACTTTTTGGATCTTAAATATATTTAAGTTAACAATATTATAAAATGTTTTAAAGTTGCATTGCTGCATTTATACAAATTCTATTATTAAAATTAAAATTCTATTAAAACTCACATGTGTCAGATGAGTCACTATAATATTGTTTCTCACAGTCACCTTCCCATCTATCACTTGAAATATAAAGAGCTTTTTAACCCCTGAAAGTAACCTGAAATGAAGTAACAGATGAGAGCATGTTAAATCTAGAAAAGTATTTATTATAGTATACCTAAGAAATTTTTAGTAAAGACTCAAAATAGAGGATGAGCAGGTCAGATGACAAGGAAATGAAAGATACTAATCTTTTTATCTGATTACCTTTAGACTCAAGATATTCCAGGGTCATCTTAGAAAGAAGTCCCAAGCAAGTTATCAAAGTACCTCCCCTACACTCCACGACCCAGGGAGATGGTCACACCCGTCAGAACATCAACGGCACACATCATGACAAGAGTGCTAGGCCCCGGCTCCATACTCCAGTACACTCTTGGCCTCAGGCTCTGGCATGGTAAAGCTCACTGAGGAGCTCTATCCAAAAACACCCAGCATCAAACTCTGCCAGGAACTCGGATATTAAAAAAGTGATGGTGTAATGCAATAAAATCATACACTAAATTACTTAAAAGTGGCAAAGAAGTAAATACATCAAGACCTCCCAATTCTACAGTCAAATCTGAAGTCTGAACTTCCTCCCTAATGGCTGTTTCTGTTTGCAGGTGGAAAACTCCTTAGCACTTTACAAAAGTAGTTTCGCTTCTCACAAGTCTGACAGACTATGGATGAGATTCATAGGTCTTACCACAGAGTTTCCCGAATAACCTGTGTCTCAGTGACAACAACCTTGTCCTCAGGAACATACAACGGATCACTGCTGTACAGGTGCTGGTCCCTAGGAGGTAGCAGACATCGAAGGTCAGTGGGAACACTTCCCCCCAGGCAAAGCTACTTATCTGCAGGAACACAGCCACCGCTGTGCTAACATGAGCAGGAATCAGCAAACAGGCACCCAAGACCTCAGGGATGACACCTTCATAAATGCCCTCCACAGTCACTTTTCACACGTTCACTGCAACTGTCTCAGTGAAGTATTTTTCCAAGACATTCTAACTGTACTATTTATTACTGATTTAAGCAAATGTTTGAAACTGTCTAATGTGGTTATTTTGGGGAAAACAGTGTGTTGTAATAACTTCACTAAAACAGAAATTAAATAGTGGTCTAATATATACCAATCCAGTCACATTGAAAATAACAATAAAAAATCAAAAGTGTATAATTAAGTAATAATTTCATGATTTTAATAGTTAAAAACTGCTCATGTACAACTGTTTAAAAGCAGTAACAACAAATAAGTTTAAATTTCAGGAAGTACGTGATTTATTTTTTTATCCCTCCCATGGCTGAAGTAAGACTTTATTTTTTTTCTTCAACCAGATTTTACTGGTACATTTTATATGTGCGTAGTGATCACACTCACCATAGAGAATTTGTTCCTGTACAAGACATAACTTGATGCTTTTTCTACCCATTCCCCTCCCATCCCTTCAACGGGTCAAGGAAGTAGTTGATTTAAGTCACAAATATTTAAACGTCAAAGTTTCTTCCATCATTACACGAAATGAAAAGTTGCATTTCTCACCAGACCGCAGCGAGGTTGGAGTGCAAATGCAAACTGTGTGGGCTCCTCGAGGCTCTGGACGTCCAGTACAGACGAACCACGTGCTGCTCCAGCCAGCTGCGGCTACTGGGCTCGTCTGCCGGAGGAAAACGGAGTGAGGGAGAGTGACGGGAGACAGCAGACAGACACAGCGCTCGGCCTTCTATCTTCACCCAGACGCATGTGACAACGGCCCTCTCACGAGCCGTGCTTCACAGTCACGCACCTAACACACGGAGAGTGGCTCACTCCGAGGCACACACGGCGACACACAACATTTAAATGCCACTGGCCAGAAACAACTCAGCTGAGTAAAAACAACGGCTCAATTTCTAAATGACCTTTGCAATACACAATATAAATGGTATATTCCAACACTTCAGTAAGCAAAGAACCCAAAACGGTAACCGAAGACCTTCCTAACCAATCCCACCCACACCCTTCCCGAGGGTTAGATAACCTCTATTTTACATAGGTTGTTCCAGAAAAGAGAAAAAGGAAAAGCTAACATTTTATGAGGTTACTGTATCTGTGATTGTGAAATCTGATAAAGATGTGAGAAGAAATTCTTCAAGAATAAAGATGAAAAATACACTATAAAGTAGCCAATGGGGGGACTAAGATGTGTTAGGTACTCGTACCAACTCCCCACAATGAACGTAATCACTACGTACAGCAGACACATACTAATAAAAACAAAAGCTAACCCGACCTGACAATATACTAAACACGAATGATCAAAGAAGTTCAGCTCAGGAATTCAAGATGATTGAAATATCAGAGAATTTATTACTGCAGTCAGTAGGGTGAAAGAAAAATGACAAGACTACCTTACAACCACATAGAAAAAGAAAAGCATCTGGTAAAGTTCAACACTGATTTACAATTAAACAGTCCTAGAAAAAAAGGAATAAAAGAAAACTGTCTTAATTTGATAAATGCTACCTACTCAAAACTTGTAACAAATAACTGTCACAACTAGTGGAGGGGTTCAGGGGTGCACTCTCTTGGGATAACAGTCCAGGGACCTCCTACTGCTGCTGCTTACCCTATGCATTCCTAACAACAGAAACTGTAACCCATGTAGAAATTAACCAATGGATACCTGAGGGCCCCCTTTTCAGCGTTTTAGAGACAGGGTCTTGTTAAGTTACTACACTGCCTGGCCTGGGCTCCAACTTGTTATCCTCCTGCCTCAGCCTCCAAGATTGCTGGGATTATGGACCACTGTGTCTGACTACTTGAGCTCTTTTAAAAGAAAAATTCCAAAACCTAGTAAAACATACCGAAGTAGAGTAAGTACAGACTTTATTAAAATAAGGATGAAAATCCTCAAGTTAAATCTGCAAGTTCACTGAAAGTCCAAACAAAACTCCATCTAGATTAAGGAAACTTAATACTGCTTTCAAAATGTCCACAGAAAAATAAAGGATAACAAATAACTCAGCCAATTTTGAAAGAGAGCCAAGTGCTCCGGAGAAGACGCGCTTTGCATGTATTAAGACAAAAGAAAGCCACAGCACTAGAAAGCCTGCTCCTACACAGCCCTGCGCTAAGGGGCAGACGGAGGGTCTGGGTAAGCTGTGTGTCTGAGAAGCTGGCTCACAGGAAAGGACAGCCACAGAGGAGTGCCGCAAGGACGGATCTTAGCTGCCCTGCGGCTGGGAAAGCCGGGTCACAAGGTGGAGAAGAACAGGCTGCACCCTTTAACCTCCCCTTTACACATCAAAGTGGGCCTCAATGCAAGTAATACAAAACAATCAGAAGTTTTATTTAAAACACAATAAATCACAAAATAAAGCTCTCAAATCACATGCCTTGTACAATCCAGTGTGGAGGCATTGTCTACATCAAAATTAAACCATGTGGGACACGGAGAGTTCCAGAACCCTCTAAGACTCCTCCAGTGCCGTCTTCTAGTTGCTGGGGGCGCGGCAGGCCTAACATTTTAAACAGTTAGCACGAGTAAGTGATGGTAATATAGAAAGTACCTTGAAAAACTTCTATCACTCATGGACGGGAATTCAACCTGCAAATATTACATGTACACAAAAAAGGAAAATCTGTATCATACCTTGTAATATACTAAGTTCTCAAGGCACACATCATTGCACTGAATGAAAACAGTGATAGATGTTCTGGTCTTAAATAATCCAGAAAAACTTTCCCTCTGCAATATATATATATATATATATTTTTTTTTATAATACAGGGAATCACACTCATGACTTCATGCTTGCCAAGCAGGTGCTTATGCCACTGAGCTATAACTCTGGCCCCTGCAATATTTTTTGTATGTAAACTTACATCAAGAATGAAGATGACCTACTAGGTGAGGTGGTGTACACCCGTAATCCCGGCAGTGGGGAGGCCAAGGCAGGAGGGTTGCCACCAGTTTGAGGCCAGCCTGGGTTCTGTAGTGGGTTCAAAGCCAGCCTGAATTGCATAGTGAGACCTTGTCTCAGTAAGAAAAAACACTCCAAAAAACAAGAATGAGATGACCAACATACTTCATGCTTAGAAAACTTAAGAAGCCAAACTGAGCTATAATAATAACTAAAACAAATTAGGTAGGAAAAAATTCAGATGTGTGAAAAGGTAAGACATTAGATTTGTGTGGCTCTCTTGTAAATTAAAAAGTGCCATTATGAAGTGCTGTGGACCCTGGCCCAACACGGCTGGAATAAGGAGTTACCGAGGATGTGAGCCCCTTCAGAAAGCCAGCGTGCACACGGAGCACTGCCCACTCGCAGTGCAGCGAGGGCTTCAGCACTAACCACTGGTCACTGTGTAAGCGCAGGACTCAGTCTGCTCAGACTGCTGTTATCACCAGTAACGAGCAAGGCCCTGCTGCATGCCGCCAAGCAACTGCTGACTCCTGAGCTTACACTCACCAGGTTATAAAGGCAGCTGACACACACATGTGCTGATCCTGAAAGAAATGCCACCCTTTCAAGGCAGAAAAATACAGTGGAAGGGAAAGGAAGACCCTGCTTGTGAGAGCCAAACACGGAAAACCTGAGCCACTGCTATTTCACAACCCCTGAAGACAGCGACCTGTGGCTGGTGAAGGGGCCGGGGAAAACAAAACTTAAAGGAAAGCTTTTGTGGAAAAGAATTTCGAGACCCACTGGCCATACAAAAGAATTCACTGGTTTGACTGAATGCAATGACACATTTAAAAAAATGGATTCTTTCTGAAGGATGTTGTGAAAAATACTAACAGCACGATGACTGCCTACCAGAACCTGCTGTGTCTTAACAGTGACGCCTCACAGAACTGGGGAAGGGGGCAGGAAGGACATGAACCCAAAAACTGAGTCAGGGATGCTGAGGGGCAAGTAATTCACGCGAGGGCAAGCTCAAGAGACCAAGGAGTACACGAGGAAGGACTGAATCACCAGCAGGCATACTAACGCAAATGAAAACAATTCCCAAGTCAGATGAGTGGATTTTACCAAGAACTGAGATCACAGGGCAAGAACTTTAACATAGCCAAACTCTCACAAAAGTCAAGAACGGGGCTGGGGATTTAGCTCAGCGGCACAGCGCGTGCCTGGGAAGCACAAGGTCGTGAGTTCGATTCCTGGTACCGGAAAAAAACCAAAAGTTAAGAACGGTCAGAGCACTCAGGGTTGCATCCGCACCAAAGTCAACTTGGGGCCTATCAATGAGGGAATAGAAGGGGCACTCAAAATATACAGTGGATGTGAGTAAATATTACAGGAAAAGACACTGTCATTAACCCCCCTCAAAATGCCCTGCCTCACTTTAAACATACATATCCCCACTGCTATGGCTTGTGTCTAGATGTCCCCCCAAAGCCTCAAGCAGCACAGGTAGGGCTTTTTCAGAGGTGGCTGGAGCATGTGTAACTGATTCATGGTGCAATGCTAGGATTAAGGGTACTGGGATTAAGGGTGTGTGATTCCTAAATCAGTCCACTGATTGGTTTGGCACTGCCCTAGTCCCAGTACTCTGGATACAATATAATGGTCAGACAGAGGCTGGTCTTGTCCCATGCTTACTTGCTTCACTACCTTCTACCCAGCGTGAACTGTTTCTCCTCTGCCATGCCTCTCTGCTGAGCCACCCTGCCTTGGAGCCAGCAGATTATGAACTGAAACCTCTGCACACTGTGAGCTAAATAAACCTTTCCTCTTCTAACTTTGGGTGTTGGGTATTTTGTCTCAGCAATAAGAGAAAAGTAACTGACACACACGTTCCATTCTTGCCACTTTCTGAAGTAGCTCTGGGAGTCCTCTTTTCTGAGTGTTTCCATGGTGTGTTACAGAAGACAGTGAATGCTGCGGTCAAGAGCCACCCCGTGGACAGGCAGGCTCATAAGAACAGTCCAGGGGGTTTTCAAACCCTTACACACCAGATCTGTCTCTGCGCGACTGCTGGCTCCTCCCCTAAGTCGAATGACCATGGAAGGTACACGTTTTGAGTTGACTCAGGACATCAAGGCAGCCGCGATGGTGACTGCAGACACTCACTGGGGGGGAAAGTACGGCAGCTGCAAACTGCACAACACTACGCAGAAATTAGGAACAAAGGAGTTGTTGTTCATATGGTAACATGGACAGCTTCCTTGAAAGTTGGAAGAAAAATGAAACAGAACCGTATTTACACATAGCATGACACCAGCTACACAGCTGAAACATCAAACACACAAAGAGCACAGAAAGCCCATCAGAACAGGTGTCTACAACTGGGCTGGGACAGCCAGGGAAATAGAGGGAATCAGAAATAACAAAAGCAGACAAAGTAAAACCACAGGGTCTGTACGGATTAGTGATGACAGCGTGCTCTGCACGGAGTAACATGAGCGTCCAACTCAAGAATTAAAAAGAAAAGAAAACTGTTAGGACCTGAAGTTAGCTTTTTTTTTTGAGGCAGGGTCTCGCTATGTAGTCCAGGCTGGCCTTGAACTCACTGTGTAAGCCAGGCTGGTCTCAAGCGTGTGATCCCCCTGCTTCAGCCTCCCTGAGTGCTGGTTTGTGCCACCATGTTGGTCTCTGAAGTCAGCTTTAACTAACTTAAGTACATTTGCCAAATTTTTGAGAGTAGGGAATGGCGTGGCTGCTGGTATTGGCCTGACGGTGGTGTAGCCATGGAAAAATCACCTTTTGTGTTCTTATCTCCAAAATGAAATGTAGGTTTGGATAATCTAATATATGAGCTTCCAACTCTTTCTACAATTTCTGTTTTTTGTCTTTTTGAGACAGGGTCTCACTATGCAATTCAGGCTGACCTTGAACTCATTACGTACCTAAGGCTGGCCTGGCACTCACAACGATCCTCCTGCCTCAGCCTCCTGAGTGCTGGGGTTACAGACATCTGCCACCACACTTAGCTCTTTTTCTACACTTTAGAAAAAGTTGCTCACTAAAAACTGAATGGACACTCAAGTTAACAAATAAATTATATAAATCTTTTTCCTTTTTGTCCTCAGCAAAGTCAATCTTTCTTTAATAAAAAGAAACTGGAAACATTTAGGACTAACGAGATTATCAGCACTACTTAAAATAAACAGAATTGTGCTATACACTCCCTTTTCACATTGATTCTATAGTGCTACTTCTTTCTTTTCAGTGGTGCTAAGGGTCAAGCCCAGGGTTTCCTCTAGCACTACTTTGCACTCGATGAACAAGCTTCGCGAAGGGCTAGGTTCGTTCTCAAGGACAGCAGAGTTCACCAGCAGCCTAAACACCGGAATGGGTCTCGGGGCCTGCCCTGCTTCCTGTGAGAAGTCGCCAGCCTCCAACTGCAGCCCACACACCTTTCCAGCTGACGTGCAGACCCAGTTTTCTGTGCGCATCTTGTTCTTCCAGCGGAGTCCGGTCCACCTGGATCCCAGAGTCCTCCCGACTCAAGGGCTGCTGAGTGTCTTCATCTTCACTGTCTTCAGACCAATTCTGATGTACAAAGCAAACAGCTGAGAATACGATAATTAGAGTTGTCTAGGTTTAATAATTAAGACAGTTTCAGAAGAAATCCAACAATGTGAGACAACATGCACAGAAAAGCAAGAATCAAATAAACTTCTTCCTTAAATCTCCTGAATGAAGTGATTTTGAGCTCTAAAATACCCAAGCGCATTGCTGAGGAAGGGATCTGTGCTGACCCCCTTCAACTTCCTGGTGCTACTGGCCTGCACATGGTCTCAGTAAGCCCCCATACGAGCTGTGCTAGCTTAGGAAAGAGCACTCCTGTCTTAGGTAGAATGCTCTGGGGTAGAAGGACTCATTACAATAACCTACAGCGTCTGGGCACATATTGATATTCTCAGTAACAAAACCACTCCCACTTACTGGTGTGTGTATGTTTGGACCAAGGTCAATTTCTTCACCTTCCATCAAGTATTTTCCCCAGTCAAAATCATCTTCTTTTTCTAAAACATAACAGAAGAACCTCATTAGCTTTATCATAAATATCTGGGGAAAAAACCTAAAACTTCCGGAAAAAAAATCTATGCAAAACTCAAAATAAAATATACTCGAGGAAACAAAGCTTCAAAACTACTGAAATGCCTGATAAATTGATATTCTAAAAATTTTGCACTTTAACTCACTCTCAAAAGTAATTTTTCTCTTTATGCAATGAAGGCCACTTACCATGTCCATGACAGGGCCATAATTCATGTCTTGCTGCCAGGCAGGTCTGAACCACTGGCAGTACACGACTGTCCAATCAGACAGCATGGGTCAGTTACCCTTATACCATGGGTAGTTTTAACCAGCAGGAACATGTTAACTTGTGAAGTGAGAATTCATGTATTTTAAATGAAATTTTGCAACGGCATTCAAAGCAACAGGAATACTTAAGTTTTATAGATTTTTACTTTTAATAAAATCTCAATGTCTAGGAATTAATAAAACAATTTCTCATATGTTAAAGTGAAACATACCCACTTCTTTATCTCTTGGTGTTTCCACATAACTGCTGTTTGAAGGAGAATCAGAAAGACACAGGAGGAGCGACAGAATGGAATAATGAGCATCTGTCTTTAGAACAAAAAATGAAGAACAGGAATCACTGAGGATGTAAGTACTTTCCAAGCTAGATTAGCAGTGACATATAACCTCATGACCGCTATGTTCCCGTTTTGTTTCCTGGCCTAAGACACCATGAGTTATGCCTACATAAATCCTAACTCTAAAACTTTTTCAGAGTTCAAACGCTTATCCATAAGCAACCTCAAAGTCAACCCGAAGTTTGTGCACTATATTTCTAACAAGTGTAAGATATCTAACTGGATGACAATTTTTACTTACAAAACAAATGTAATATTTTTAGCATATATCATTATTAAAAAATGGATTATTCTATGGCAATATGCATCACGAACCCTAACATGCTCAACAGTTTATTTAATTAATTTTTTTGTACTGGGAATTGAACTCATGACCTCTCACTTGCTAGGCAGGTGCTGTGCCACTGAGCTATATTCCTGGCCCTAATAATTTTTCTGTGTATGGTATATCTTTTTTTTTTGGTACTGGGAATCGAACTCATGACCTCAGGCTTGCTAGGAAAGCACTGATGCCAATGAGCTACACCCCTGGCCCTACATGCTCAACAGCTGAACACAGATATACCACATTATACTTAACCAGTTTCCTACTAATAGCATGTAGATTTTTTCCAATCTTTTGCTATCACAAACTTACGTTGCATCATAGTTATGTTTGATAATTTGTTTGATAAATTCCTAATAAGTGAAACACTAAGCCAAAGAATATCTGCATTTAGAATTCTGAAGAATGCCAAAATAACTTCTGTGAAGATTATATATATTTCCATTCAGCACAAGCTCTGCACATACATGGTTGAAAAGTGAAAAATGTTGCCTGAGTGTTATAGTGTGTATTTATTCCACAGACAGTTCATAAACTTAAGTTCTCTGACTTTACCAGAAATCAATTCATGCCATGCCCCAGAATCTTCAAGTCTCAATACTTTCTAGTGGTAATTTACAGCAATTCTCATACATCCCTCCTCTTTAAAGAAAAGCAGTCTCTGTATGTTGGCCTTTTCACTGTCTGTAGGGTATTTTTTAAGCAAGCACATGTTGTTTCACAACAGACCTAAGGCACACTTAGTTTGATGGGAATACTTCAGTCCATTTCCAGGAGACTGCAGTAGCCAGTGGACAATACTAAAATAGGATCAACACTTAAATATTAACAGAGGCAAGCTGACAATAATCAGATTAGAAATCCTGAAATACACAAAGATTGCAAAACTGAAGGTGTACCTTTATTTCCTCTATGCTGGGCAGTGATGCATTTAGAAATTCCTCAGTTAATCTTTTCCAACTGGCAGCTTTGTTGAGATCAGAATGGATGATGAATTTTTCATAAATTCTAAAATACAAAAAAAATCAACTAATACCTGTAAAGCTATGTTAATAAAAACATCTTTAGAAGTACACGCGGATGGGGCGCGCAGGTCCTCGTGCGCCCAGCGCAGCCCTGCCGCAGGCCGCAGGCACCCGGGAAGCAGCGCGGAGACGCACGCCGGCCCTTGGGCCGGCCGCTGCTGCGGTCGAGCACCGCCACGCCACAGAGAAGCACCGACACAGCAGGCCCGCCTGGAGATGCGCGTGAACCCTCCCCGCATGGAGAACCTCTGTGAAAACATGCCACACAGCAGGTCGCTCTTCACCCTGCCCTTGAGAGCCAGAGAGATCCGGAGTCCGCGGCGGAGCAGCTGATGAACAAGGACTCGGAGATCACGAGGGTACCGACGCCCAAGGATGCAGAGGTCGAGCTAACTAGGGACGCAGGAGCCATTCGGGAGCCATAAACCAGGAGGACCTTGTGCAATACCCGGGAGCCCCCCTGGAGGTCATTCTCCCCTAACTGTGCAGGCTGCGGTGG
>NW_004955533.1:1063710-1065279 GCF_000276665.1 Chinchilla lanigera | reverse complement strand
ATATATATATTTTTGTCTCTGTGTTTCTTAAGAATAGAGGCTATGCTTTACCCCATCTCTGAATTTCTAGGGCTAGAAGATGGTCACAATCTTAAAAAAAATATAAACATAAACAGTTCTTTTTTCTGATGGGTTAAAGGATCACAAAATTATAGCACTGCTTACTTGATTCTTGCTTTTTATTGTTTAGTAGCAAAACCAGCTTAAAGGAAGCAAATTACGCTACTTAAAAACACACCTAGCCCACCCCAGTGGGGTATGCCTCCGATCCCCACTGCTCTGGAGTCTGAGGCAGGAGGGTCACAAGTCTGAGGCCATCTGGGCCGTTTAGTCAGCTACTGTCTCAAAATAAAATACAAAAAGGGCTAGGCTGTGGATCCGTGGTAGAGCGCTCCTGGGTTCAAATAGCAATACAAAGCATCGAACTCACTTGAGTAAATGGTTGTGTGCAGCACCATTTTATCTATCATAACTTAGTCTTTCAATATTTATATTTATTTACTTTTGTCTCTTCGAGACAGGGTTTCACTATGCAGTTCAGGCTGGCCTTGAACTCACCTCCTGCCTCAGCCTCCAGATTGCTAGGATTATAGGGGAGCGCCATCACCCCCAGGCATTCTTTCAATCTTTAAAAAGGAGTTAGTAATTTCTCAAGTTTCTTTCAACTCTAAAATGGTGACTATCTGCTACTGCCATTTATTTATTTATTTTTTTGCCATTTAGAATTTTTTTTTTTTTCATTTAAAAATATTAAGAGTGGGCTGGGGGTGTAGCTCAGCGGCATAAGCACTTGTCTGGCAAGCCTGAGGTCATGAGTTCGATTCCCAGTACCCGCCTCCCCAAAGAAGTATTAATAGAAAAATTACTTGGGATATAGCATTTAAGTTTGCTATATAAGCTTTCTGAACATTGCTATTTTTTATATACTACAATTAAGAACTGAGTTTATGCCGGGTGTGGTGATGCACGCCTGATATCCCAGCACTGGGAGGCTGAGGCAGGAGGATCACTGAGTTCGAGACCAGCCTGGGCTACAGAGTGAGCTCAAGGCCAGCCTGAACTGCACAGTGAGGCCCTGTCTCAAAAAGACAAAACAAGAACTGCGTTCACCATTTCAGAAACTTGATATGCTGTTACTGACTTTGAAAGCCCTCACTTCTCATTGTAACCAAGTAGACATTTTCTCCACTATACGTAAGGTAATCAGTATGACGGTCTGAAAAGTAGCTTCCCCATTCAAGCTTTTTACTGAGCTGGAGGCGTAGCCTAGTAAAGTCCGAGACAGGCATGCAGGAAGCCCTGGTTCAACGTCCAGCACACAAAAACTGATTTTTCTTGAAAGTAAACAGGTAGAACACTAACATTGACTAGCAACTCTTTCCTAGTAATTCCACTATGGTACTGTCATCATAGCGCTGTCTAATTTACATTTTCCACAAATAAAGCGCGACTCCGCTGCGATGCCCGACTGCGCGGGTCTTTAGGAACTGGCCTGGGTGGCGAGGGTCCCTCGGCCTCGGCGGGCAGCGCCCAGGAGAGCGCGCCGGCCCAGCCCGCGCGGGACACCCC
>NW_004955533.1:1059853-1061868 GCF_000276665.1 Chinchilla lanigera | reverse complement strand
GGAGCCATTCGGGAGCCATAAACCAGGAGGACCTTGTGCAATACCCGGGAGCCCCCCTGGAGGTCATTCTCCCCTAACTGTGCAGGCTGCGGTGGAGGAGCGCGTGGAGCGCCGGAGAGGTCTGCACCGGGACTTCATGGATTACAGGGGTGCCCAATACTCAGATTCTGTAGAACCGCCTTCATGGAGAAGGAGGAGCCCCCGAAATCATGAGAATGGAGGAAAAAGTGGGCGGCCGTTGCTGGACACTGGCGCTGGTCTCTGGGTTCGTCTCAGCCCTGGCCTTCCTTCCAGCCGGCATACCCAGTGAGGGGCGTCACTGATGAGGTAACCCACTATTTTTCGCAATCCGCTGTAACTACTTGTTAGATCTTTCTTGCATATCTTTATTTTCCTGAGAAACCACTTTGAGGATGCCAACATGTATTGCAGTAGCCACTGATGATTTCCCACCAATTTGTCCGTAACTCTGTAATGTCTGTATTGCTCTATGCTACTTCCTAAATGGATGTACGTTTGCTACTATGTGTTTTCAACAACCACCACTGAAAATAGTCAATGGTTATCTGATTAATCACTCATGTATAGCTCTATTTGTTTTCCCTACAGACCACTTTGGAGAAACCAGGGTATAGTACAGCAACCATTGATAATTTCCTGCCATTTCTGTCTGTAACTCACTGTTATTTGTCTATTTGTTTTCCTGAGAAACTATCTTGAAGATAGGTAAAATAACAACTACTGATAAAGTCCTACCACTTTGTCTATAATTCGCTGAATCCCCCTACTGTTATGTTGTCCTTCTTTTACTCTTTAAAATTAAAAAAAAAAAAAAAGAAAGAAAGAAAATACAGGGCCAGGGATACAGCTCAGCAGCACAGTGCCTGCCTGACAAGCCCAAGGTCCTGAGTTTGATTCCCCGCACCACAAACAAAACAAAACAAAACACTACTTTCTGATTATGCACATGCATACAGAACTGACTTACCCTTCTATTGTCTTTTCTATTTTGTGGCTGTTGACATCCAAGAAACGATGGAATCTAATAAAGATAAAATTCAGGTTTGTCACACAGCTGAGCAGACTTGTCCCAGCTCTCCACATCCCCCATGAACCATGTACTTTGCCATGCACTTCCGGAGTGCACCTCTCCCCCATTACCTCTGTCAGCAGACGGGCAACGAATCTCAGAGACTGCCACAGCACCTCTGCTCAGGATGCAGGTGCAGCTCTCACCCCTGTCCTCTGGCTCCTTTATCTTCCCATAAGGCCTTGTGTCTAAGCCCAGCATGGCACCTTCCATGTCAGGTGTTCCTAGCTTTTTAATGCCAGGAACAACAAGCCCAGTGAAAATTAAGGACCCCTTCTGTGGGTAATGTTTACCCATGCAGGAAATAAAATACAAAGAAATCCAAGCGAAGAAAACCCAATTATCCAACATTTTTTTTTTAGTTTTTTTCCAGTACCAGATATCAAACTCACAACCTCGCGCTTGCCAGACAGGCGCTATGCCGCTGAGCTATATCCCCAGCCTAAGATAGGTTCTTTTTTCTGGTACCGGGAATCCAACATTTTTTTTTAAAACTCTGTGATAGCCTCGCGTGGTGGCCCACGCCTGTAATCCCAGCACTCGGGAGGTTGAGGCAGGAGAATCATTGCGAACTCGAGACCAGCCTGGACTATGAGGTGAGCTCAAGGGCGGCCTGAACTGCATAGCAAGACCCTGTCTCAAAAAGACCAAAAAAAACCAAAAAACAAACAACAACAACAAAAAAAACCTCTGTGATATTAAGATTTTTTAAAAGATGAAGCACTAAATAACAAGATCCAGGAGTGGGCTCATTAGCTACCATAAAAGCACCAGCAAATGATACTTAACTTGTAATTGAAGGAAATGCTACCTTTAAGTTAGAAGTTGTCTGGTTTCTTTTTCTCATCCAAATTCACCAATACCAGAATTCTCTTCAGACCCTCAGGATATGCATCTCTACATGCCATATAGAGATATATTAAAA
>NW_004955533.1:1022051-1057828 GCF_000276665.1 Chinchilla lanigera | reverse complement strand
GACGCGGGCAGCCCGCGCTCCGGAATCCCCGCCGCACCTGAAGTTGGACCAGGCGAAGCTCAGGGCCAGCTGGAAGTTGGGGTCCGCCTCGTCCTGCAGGCCGGTGACCTGGCGGATGAGCGCGCGTAGGTCCTGCTCTCGCTGGCTCTCAGGCCGGCTTGCGAGCCGCGCCATACCGGGCCCGGCGCCGCCGTCTGGGCACCCGCGGCCGCGCTCGCGAGAGCTCGCTCCTTCTCCCCGCGAGGGCGCGCTGTTCTCGCGAGAGTTTGCGCGCGCTGCTGTGGCTTTCCCGGAGCGTTTTACCGGCGGCCGCGCAGAATTTGCCCTCTTTCGTGGTAATTGGTGAACCGAGGGCCCTGGCGGGGTGCGGTGGCAAAGGCCTGTCATCCCAGCACCCCGAGGCTGAGGCTAGAGGATCGCAAACTCGAGCCCAGTCCGGGGTACATCTGTCAGCGAGCGCTCTCGAGTGAACAGGGCTGCGGACGCAGCGGAGGGGCGGCCCGGGTCCCGGCGCCAAGCCCGAGGAGCCTCGGGAGCGGTCGTTGGCCTTGTCGGCCGGGTGCGTCGCGGCCTCCGGCGGCCTTGCCTGGCGGTGTGAGCCCCCCGGGAGTAGCCCGCGGGCGGTCATCCGCTGCCGGCCTCGGTTCCCGCCCTCGACGGTCGCTGTCGTCTGGGTGTCGCGGGGAGCTGGCCCCGCAGACAGCCTCGCTTCGAGACTGCCGCCGAGCCGGCCCCGTTAACTTGCTCACACCCAGCTCCACACCGACTCCGTACACCTTTAACTTTTTTGTTTTATTTCTGGGGTGTACTAGGTTGTAGTAATGCGTGGCTGACAGCACCCAAGGCGGAGACTGCACAAAACCCGTAGGGAGGAGGGGATCGCTGGGTAGACGTGATCCTGCAGGAGGGAGTTCACGCGGTCTGCCCCGGCCGTCTTCTCCAGTTTCAACTGTGAGTTGTGGGCGGGCACATGCAGTGTGTGTGTGCCGTCACCTGGTTTCCTTGGCACCACAAATCCGTAACCTAACTGCCCTTTATACATCTTTTAGAAACCAGTGTGTGCACACGCATGCACTTTTCAAAGAGGGCGTTTTAAGGGCGAGAAGAGTCGGTGTCACGAAGTGCCAGTTCTCACATTAATCAGTGCGGTTTTACTCAGTCTGAAGAAACCGTCTGCAGAGGGTCTGGCTTCTTGATACTCCTTGATTTCAAGTCCTACTGCTTTCTTCTCCAGTTACTCAGAGAGGCCGTGCAGGCGCAAGGAGACGTCAGAGTAAAGATCAGTGTCCGCAGGACAGGCTGGGTCCTGAGTCCTTTTCCTGATCGGCCACCTGCCCAAACTCTGCCAAGGGTGCAGTAGCAGACGGAGGCCACAGGAGCAATCCCAGGACGCTTGTCTGTAGCTGTGATAGATGTGGCGCTGGCAGAGCTAGGGTAGGGTAGGGTAGACAGGGTAGGGTAGGTTCTTTTTTGTTTTGTTGTCCTCTTTTCATATTTTAACTTAATTTTTTACTAGTACACATTTGCAGTGCATAATGTTTACATTCCCTGTATGGGGTTAGTACATGTACATAACACATCTTAATTCCTTTTTTCACCCCTTTCCCTCCCCTCCTGCGCCTCTTCCTCCGCTCTGGATCTCCTTCCTATTCGAGAAAGATTTGTCTCTCTGTTGTCCAAGGCACATGAGAAGCCACCCCGGACACAGGCTGCATGTGAGCAAAGGCTGGATGTATTTTGTCTGTGCAGGCAGGCTGAGATCGTGAATGATTTCAGCAGCTGGCCAGAGGAGAAGTTAAGTTTACCTGGGGTTTGGGAATGGGTTATAATCCCAAGGACTCTGGGTAGAATGTTCAGGGTCAAAGTTCCAAGACAGTCAGTGCAGCTGTGCAGATAATACTGGACTCACTGGGGAGATTATATGTCCAGTCCAATTTCTTTCATGGACGTCTGTTCTGTTTGCTGAGGGCAGCATGGCCCGTTAGGGGTTCCTGTTGTTCGTGGAGGACAGCATGTTTGCTGAGAGTGTCTCTCTCAGGTCAGACATGATCCTTTCTGCTTCCTATTGTCTATCTTTTATTTTGCTCTTTATTTATAATTTGAGTTTTTCAAAACAGAAACCATGTGATATTTAAGCATGTGTGTCTGATTTAGTTCACTTATGTAGATTATTTTTTATGGAAAAAAAAGTAAAGCAAGATTTCATAACAAAATAATAGAACAACAATAGTTAATACATTATATATTGTTATGTTTAAAGTAGTTACAAGCTATGAGCATAAACAATTCTCCAAACAATATTAGCATAAACCTTTCTCTTCAATGGACTAAGAGAAAATAGTTTTGGGCTACAAAGTGAGTTCAAGAACAGAATGAACTGCATAGTGAAACCCTCTCTCAAAGAGACCAAAAAAAAAAGTGCAACCGTTTACCTAATAATGTCTCAAGTTTGTTCTTCTTTATGGCAGAGTAGTACTCCACGGTACACAAAAACCACAACTTCTTTATCTTTTTATCCCTTAATGGGCATCTAGTTTCCCTTTTCCCCATAGTCCCACTAGCATTTGTTATTGATTGTTTTTTTGATGATAGCCATTCTTTTGGAGTGAGATGGAATCTTTATGTTGTATTTATTTGGGGAGGGCCTCACTTTGTAGTGCAGGGTGGCTTTGAACTCACTATGTAGCCCAGGTTCACCTCAAACTCAAGGTGATCCTCCTGCCTCAGCCTCCCAAGTGCTGGGATTACAGGCGTGAGTCACTGTAATGATGTTGACTATTTTTTTATATATTTTTTGTTTCTATTTCTTGAACTGAGATATTTCTGTTCCTTTCAGGTGCCCATTTTTGGATCGAGTCTTTAAATTTGGGGAGGGTCTGATTTTTTTGAGTTCTTTATACAGTCTAGATATTAGTCTTTTATCTGAGGAATAGCTTGTACATTTTTTCACATTCTGTGAGTTGTCTCTTCACTCTGTTGGTGGTTTCTTTTGCTATGGAAAAGCTTTTTAATATAGTATGGTCCTGTCTTGGTTACTTTTATCTCATTGCAGAGACAAAACACTCAACAGGTAGAGGTTTCAGTCCGTACTCAGCTGGCTCCAAGGCAGAGTGGCACATGGCAGAGGGCAACAGTTCATGGCTGTGGAAGACAGCAGAGGCAGCAAGAGCAAAAGGGGAGGAGTAGCAGCAAGAAGCCTCTTTCCCTCCCTTACATTGTATGCAAACTACCCACTCCAGGGTGAGTGTAGCACTCACACCCATAATCCCAGCATTGGACCATGGATTAATCAAAAACTCTAGAAGCCCACCCCATGACTGCATGAGGCTTTGGGGGCACATCCAGACACAAACCATAACAGATCCTAATTTTTGATTCTTTGTAATATTTTCTGTGTGATTGGGGTTTTGTTCATAAAATCATTCCCTATACCTGTATTTTCAAGAGTTTTACCTATTCTGCCTTCTAGCAGATTGTTCCTGTTTTTATACTTAGATCTCTGATTCATTTCAATTTTAGTTTAATGCGTGGTGAAAGATACGGGTGTAGTTTTAATCTTTGGCATGTGGAAAGCCTGTTTTTCTAGTACCACTTATTAGAAAGTCTATCTTTCTTTCAGTGAAGGTGTTTGGCTCGTTTGTCAAAGATAAAGGTATCTGGAGTTATTTCTGCATTCTCTAATCTATTCCATCAATTCTAGGGTTTTTTTTTTTTTTTTTTTTTTTGCCAGTTCTATGCACCTGCTCTTTTTTTGATCACAGTAGCTCTGTAGTATAATTTTAAGTAAGGGATTGTGATGCCTCCTGCCTTACTTTTATTGCCCAGAATTGTTTTTGCTATTCTAGGTGTCTTATTATTCCAAATTAAAAAAAAAATTTTTTTTGGTACTGGGAATTGAACTCAGGACCTTGTACTTGTTAGGCAGGCACTTGTGCCACTGAGCTATATCCCCAGCCCCAATTCCAAATAAATTTTAGGATTGTTTTCCATATTCTATGACATATGCTGTTGGAATTTTGATCATGATTGCATTAAATCTTTGTAGCAGTTTGGGAGTATGGCCATTTTCACCTATATTGGTTCTTCTGAGCCAAGAACAAGGATTATCTTTTCATTTTCTGGTATCTTCAATCTCCTTTTCCAGAGTACTGTAGTTTTCAATGTAGAGGTCTTTTACTTCCCTTGTTAGATTGATCCTAAGTGTTTCATTTTGGGGGATGCTGGGGCTGGAGATTTAGCTCAGTGGCACAGTGCCTGCCTAGCAAGCACAAGGTTGTGAGTTCAGTTCCCAGTACTGAGAAAAAAAAAATCATTTTGGGGAATGCTATAGTAAAAAGTGTGGTTTTCTTAATTTCTCTCTTAGTGAGTAAGTTATTTGTGTACAAGAAGGCTATTGATTTTTGAGTGTTGGCTTTGTATTCAGCTGCATTATTATATTTGGTTACTAAATATAGAAGTCTCTTGGTGGAATTTTGGGGTCTTCTATGTAAAGTATCATGTCATCTGCAAATAATGATAATTTAACTTCTTCCTTACCTATCCTTATTCCTTTCTTTTGCCTAATTGCTCTGGCTAATGTTTGCTGAACTGTATTGAATAAGAGTAGTGACAATGGACATCCTTGTCTTATTTCTGCTTGTAGAGTGAAAACTTTCAGTTTTTGTTTATTTAGTATGAAGTTGGCTGTTGGTGTGTCATAGATGGCTTTTGGCAGATTAAGGTAAAGACTATTCCAATTTTCTGTAGAGTTTTTATCATGAATGGGTGTTGGACTTTGTCCAAAGGTTTTTCTGTATCTCTTGAGATGATCATATGGTTTTTGTTGTAGGCTCTGTTAATATGGTGTATTACATTTATTGATTTGCATAAGTTGAACTATCCTTGCATCCCTGGGATGAATAATACTTGGTCATGATGTATAATGTTCTTGATGATTTTCTGTATTCTGTTTGGCCATATCTTATTGAGGATTTGTGCATCTATGTTCATGAGGGAGATTGACTTGTAATTCTCTTTTTTGGTTGGGTCTTGTCTGGTTTTCGTATCAGGATAATATTGGCTTCCAGCAATGAATTTGGGAATATTGTTTCCCTTTGAATTTCATGAAAGAGTTTGAGGAGTATATCTGTCAGGGTCTGGGCTTTTATTTGTTGGTATGTTTTTAATTACGTCTCAATTTCATTGACTGATATTGGATTATTGAGAATTTTTATGTATTCTTGATTCAATTTTGGTAATTCATATGTACCTAGGAATCTGTACATTTCTTCTGTGTTTTCCATCTTCTTAGAATACAAGTTCTCAAAGGTATTGATGATCTGGATTTCTGAGGATCTGTGGTGACTTCACCCTTTTCATTCTTACTTACATGAATTTGAGTCTTTCCTTTCCTTTTTTGATAAGGTCGGCTAAGGGTTTGTCGATTTTATTTGGTCTTTCAAAGAACTGACTTTTCAATTCATTAATTCTTTGTATATTTTTTAGTCTTCATTGCATTGGTTTTTGCTCTGATCTTAATCATTTTCTCCCTTTTACAAACTTTGGGTTTGACTTGTTCTTACTTTTTTAGAGGCTTTAGTTTCAATGCTAAGTTGTGCATTTGAGCTTGCTCGGTTTTCCTGATATGGATATTCATTGTTATAAATTTCCCTTGTACGACAGCTTTCACTACGTCATATAAGTTCTGGTATGTTGTATTGGCATTACCATTTAATTGTAGAAATTGTTTAATTTATTCTTTAATTTCATCTGTGGCCCATTGGTTTTTTAAGAGGGTGTTATTTAATTTCCATGTGTTTTTGAAGTTCTGTGGTTTCTTTTGCCAGTTTCATTGCACTATGGTCTGGTAATACATATGGGATAATTTCAGTTCTTTTACATTTACTTAAGCAGGTCCTGTGAACTAGTGGTCAGCCCATTTTGGAGAATGACCTGGGCATAGCTGAGAAGAATGTGTGTTCTGATGTTGTGGTATGGAACACCATAGACGTATACTAAGTCCATTTGTTCAAAAGTTTGGTTTGGTTATATTATTTCATTGTTGTTTTTTTTTTTTTTGTCTAGTTGATCTATTTGTGACAGTTTGGTATTGAGGGCCTTCATTACAATTGTATTAGTGCTAATTTGATTTTTCATATCCATTAATACTTGTTTTACATAGTTCGGTGCACTGGTATTTGGTACATATATATTTATGATTGTTACTTCTTTCTCTTGGATTGTTTCCTTTACAAGGATACAATGACCTTTTTGTCTCTTTTAGTCAGTCTTGGCTTGAAATTTACTTTGTCTGCAAATAGAATAGCTACCTCTCCTTTTGTCCAGGTTCTTGTCATATAGTATTGTTTTCCATCCTTTGACTTTCAGTCTATGAATTTCTTTTTGGATTAAATGTGTTTCTTGCAGCATGTCATTGGATCTTGCCTCTTGATCCATTCTGCCAGTCTGTGTCTTTTGATTGGTAAACTGAGACCATTGATGGTAAAAAACTGAGACATTGATGGTAAAAAAAATAAAACAAACAACAAAAACATTGATGATTATGACTGATATGTATTGATTTATCCTTGTCATGTTATTTTCCTGTTGTTGGATCCTCCTTTCCTCATTGCCCCTGTTTAATTGTTTCCTTTGCTGGTAGATTCGTTCTGTTGGAGTTCATGGAGTTTAATCCTTGTTATCTCTTTTTAGAATTTCCTTCAGAATTTTGTTTCTTGATCTACTTTGCCAGTCTGTTTCTTTTGATTGTGAAGTGAGGCCATTTATATTATGGTTATTACCTGATACGTATTGGCTTATCTTTGTCATGTTATTTTCCAGATGTTGGTTCCCTGCTTTACCCCTCTGTTTAATTGCTTGCCCTGCTTGGTGGTTTCTTGGAATTGTGGTCATCTTTATCTCTTTCTAGAATATCTTTCAGTACTCTTTGTAAGGTTGGTTTGATGGTCATGAATTTCTTAACTTGTTCTTTGTCGTGGAAGTATCTTATTTCTCCATTAATTTTGAAAGATAGTTTTGCAGGGTACATCAATCTGGGTTGGATGTTTTCTTTCAGGACCTGAAATACTTCACTCGAAGCTCTTCTTGACTTGATGGTTTGTGTTGAGAAATCTGCCATGATTCTGATGGATTTTCCTTCATAGGTGATCTGTTTCTTTCCTCTAACAGCTTTTAGTATTCTGTTCTTTTGGTGAATTTCTAGGCTGTTGATTATTATGTGTCTGGGTTGGTTATTACTAATTGGAGTTCTATGTACCTCACTTACTGTATGTCAGATTCTTTTCCCATGCTTGGGAAATTTTCTGCTATTACTTCTGCAAATAGCTTTTTTATGTCATTCATGTTGACTCCTGCTTTTTCTTTGACACTTATCAGTCTTATATTTTTTTGCATCATCTTGCAGCTGTTGAATTGTTATTTCTTGTTTTTTTTGTTATTTTTATGAGGTCTTTCCTTTCATGATCATTAGGTGAAATGCTGTCTTGAAGGTCTGAAAGTTTGTCTTCAGTTTCATTCAGGTGGTTTTGCTAGCTTTCAATGGAATTTTTAATTTCTTGGATATCTCTTTGAATCTGTTTCATGCATTCTAATTTTTTCTTTATTGTTCATTCCAGGATTTCATAATTTTTCTGTACTCCTCTTTTTTATCTATGCCTTCTTTTCTCTTTTTTTCTTTCTTTTTTTTTTTTTTTTTGGTATCAGGAATCAAACTCAGAATCTTGCGCTTGCCAGGCAGGTGCTTGTGCTACTGAGCTATATCCTCGGCCCTATCTGTGACTTTTTGATGAGCATTTCTTTCATTATGGTTGTCATTTCTTTATTTATCTGAGAGATTATTTGATCTGATTTCCTCTATAGCCTGCTGTAGTTGTTTCTTTACTTTAGTTGCTCTCATTTAAGAAATTTCAGGTGTGTGACTTCCAAGCTCTTCTATGTTGATGCCTTCTGGACTTGTTCTGGATGGGGTGGAGGTCAGAGATTGCATTTTGCTCCTTCATTCTGTCATTTTCAAAGCACCCAAGGTCCCGTAGATCTTAGTGTCGCTCCCACAACAGTGGGGTTGGGGCGGAGAGCAATGTCTGTCCCTTCCCAGGCCACTCACTGATGCTCCCAAGTTTCCCTGGGGCTCAGCATTGCTCCTGTGACAGTGGGAATGGGCTAGAGTGCAAAGTCTCTCCCTTCCCAGGCAACTTAGTGAAGCTCCCAAGGTTGAGAAATTATTTCTGATTTAATTTTTTCTAGAACTTCTTTCATTTACTTGGTTGCTTACACTGTTACCACTTTGTTTACCACTTCTCGGAGTTCAAATGGGTGGCTTCAGTGTGCCTTTGGGAGCTGGATGTCTGGGGTTGCATCTTATTTAAATGTCTTCTCATATTGTTTGTTTGTTTTTGTTTAATTCCTGGGTTGATGCTTGTAAGTTGCCTTTATTGGTAGCATTTAGTACCTTTAGGAAATACTTCTCAGAGGTGTCTTTCAGGTGTAGCTGGCTTTTGGGTTTTGAGTCTGTTGCAAGATCCTACCTCTTCAATTTATTGGGGGTGAGAAGTTACTGCCTTGTTGGCCTAGTCCCTGGGTCTTTGGCACAGGCCTATAGTATTTTTTATGACCTTTAGGCAATCTCAGTCTTGGTATACCAGGAAGAACAACTGATTAGAACAATTGTGTCACTTTGGTTAGAATAATACAATCAATAATGACAATAGCATTAAACACAGCCTTCAAAATGACAAACTGAGGTAACTATTAATTTTCCCCCTTTAACTGTATGAACTAGGTTTGTGGTTATATAACAGAATCTAAAATGAACAAGAAAATTGTGTGCAATAAATAAGCCCTTAATATGGCAAGTTTACCCTCAGGGGAGAAAATTTAAAAGTCTTACAGGAAAAATAGAGAAACAGAAGAAAAGAGATTAAAAGCAAGGCTGGAGGGCAAAGGAGGATCACGCAAACTTTGGTAAACTGGTCCAGAAGAGAAGAGGGAAAGAGAGAAGGAAGAAATAGAAATAGGAACAGAGCAGCAGCAACAACAAAACTAGAAGCCGTGTTCCCATTCACGTAAAAGATCAAACAATGAAGAAAAGACAAATGAAAAGTAAGAGAGAAAATAAAGGAAAAGAAGAAAAGAAGTAAAAAATATTTACTTTAGGGTGTTTCTGTGGTGCCACTGGTAAACAACATGGGCAGACAGAGTCCAGATCTACTCTGATCAATCCCAGGAAGCCAGCAGCAGCACCACGGTGGGTTAGAGGGTGACCCCAGTGAACCTGTACCCTGTTTTTACTGAAGTTCACGCAGGCCTCAGGCTGTGAGGCTGGAAGCAGACCCGCCCAGCCTCCTGCTGTCCCCACAGCCTCTATGGGCTTGAACTGGGCTGGGAGCCACTGGGTGGAGCCAGCAGCCGCTCTGAGTCCCAGGCTCAGTTGGCCTCTCTGCAAGATGGCCCCTGGTCATCGCCCTCTCGTGGTCCGAACCTGACCACTCCCCAGTCAGCACCGTCTGCCGCATCCACGGCAGTCAGAGGCATCCACTGCTCCACTCCCCTGGTGTGCTTTTCTGTGGCGCCTCCGGGATCGCCGGCGGTCACCGTGCATCTGCAGTTTCAGGATGCCCTTCCCATGCAGTGAGTCCAGGCTCGGGGAAAGTGCCGCGTGCCACCTGCTTCTTCTTTGTTGAAGTCTCTCTCTTCACCCTCCCTGTGGGCTTCAATTCCTGCTTCAGATCTTTCCCAGGTCCCGGGGACCACTTCCCTCATTCTAGTTGTCCTCATGTTGCTGCATTCCAGTGTTTGCACATCAAATCTCAGAGAGGCCCTTTCTCTGCAACTCACTGCTCCACTGTCTTTCTGGACATCTCCCGTGTTCCATGCCTTATAACTACTGCATGCTCAAACACACAGTTCAAGCTGCTTGCAGTGACAGACTTCACTTTCAGAAATAGTGCTGCATTCTGTTCTGTGGAAAACAAGGACACAGGCATAGGTCAGGCTGCACATTTCAGTTCAAACAGCAGAACAATTCTGTGCTCTTAGATTTCTAAGCAGAAGTTCTAGTAAGACATTTGGAGCTCTGCTGAACCTGGATTGACAACAGAGCTGCATAGCACTTTTGACCCCAACCTGCTCTTCACTATCAAGTCCTGGTACAGGTGCACTATGAAAATCAGTATTGCAGATAGGCAGGCAGTCCGCTGAGTACAGCCAGACTCCATTCCTTGTAGCTAGTGTATTCTCAACCACAGAGCTAGAGCTGCTTGCAGTGACAAATTGCACTTTAGGAACCATTGCTCTGTTCACTTTATTGAAAACAAGGAGACAGATATATGTCAGGCTGCACACGGTAGTTTAAAAAACCCAGAAACTTTCTGTGCTCCTAGTGAAGCCCATAGGCAGGAGTTTTTCCTAGTAAGACCTTTACAGCTCTGCTGCACCTGGATTTACAAGAGAGCTGCACAGCACTTTCTACCCCAAACTGCTATTCGCTGTCCAGGCCTCATATTAGTACGTGGTAAAAGTCAGTGTTACAAATAGCAGACATTCCAGTGGGTACAGCTGAGCTTCATTCCTTGTAAATAGCATGTACTCAAACCCTGAGAGCTCTAGCTGCTAGCATTACCAGAGCGCACTTTGGGTGATACTGCTCTGTTCACTTTTACTGAAATCAATGAGACACACGTATTTCAGGCTACATGCTTCGTTTAAAGCATTGACCATTCTGTACTGTTAGACTTTTAAGAAAATTTCTTCCTGGTGCGACATGTAGAGCTGTGCTACACCTGGATTTACAAGAGAGCTGTCAAGCACTTTCGACCCCAGACTTTTTCACCATCCATTCCCAATGATGTATATATATTCTGAAAATCACTGTTGCACCTAGGCATACATTGCAGAAGACATCCTGGATCGATTTCCTCTTAGTAGCATATCCTCAAACACTGAGAGCAAAGACATTTAGAGCTCCGCTGCACCTGGATTTATAAGAGCTGCACAGTACTTTTGACCCCACAGGCCTGATGACGTATATGCACCCTACAGATCACTAGTGCAGAGAAGCAAACATTACAGTGAGTATAGCCATGCTGCATTCTTTGCAACTACTGGCTTCAACACTGACTGCTGCAGCTGCTTGCAGTGACAGGCTGCACTTTAGGTAACAGCGCTGCATTTTGTTCTGTGGAACACAAGGAGACAGTCCTAGTCAGGCTGCACACCTCAGTTCAAACTGGAGAACCGTTCTGTGCTCTTAGATGGCTAAGCACAATTCTGCCGAGGAAGATATTTAGAGCTCTGCTGCACCTGGATTTACAAGAGATGCTCTTCCAAAGATCGCTGAAATCGTTCCCTCCTATTCTCCTTTTATACCATTCTGACAAGTCTTCCTTAAGTAGGTCTTCCACGCCCAGAGCCGTGCCAGCTCAGTTCAGCTGGGTGTTCCCCACTTGAGGTGACAGTTAGTTAACCACCACACTGCCTTGCTCTGTGACATGCTGCCGCCTCCTCCAGGGAACAGTCTGGAAGAGAGGCCACATCTTCAAGAATGTAGACCTTTCCCCTTCCCCGCCGCACGCCCTGACAATCCATGGGATCACTTCACTGGACTGAGGATGCTACAGCTGACCCTCAGAACTGTGCCCTGAGCCAGCAACTACTTTCTGAGTCCTTCCTCCTCCCTGAAACGAGATTGGGGGATGTGTCAGTCAGCTTTCTCACTCCTGGATGCAAGATAACGACTTAGCACCCACAACTTAGGAGGAGAGGTTTAACTTGGGTGAGGGTGCACAGTACAGGGAAGATGCAGTCCTCATAGTGGCCAGAAGCAGAGGGAGCAGGAAAGGACCAGAGAAGGATGAACAGGCTGGACAAGGGTGCACCCCCATGGTCACCCCT
Organism: Chinchilla lanigera; assembly: GCF_000276665.1. Classification (NCBI taxonomy): domain Eukaryota; kingdom Metazoa; phylum Chordata; class Mammalia; order Rodentia; family Chinchillidae; genus Chinchilla; species Chinchilla lanigera. The sequence continues at coordinate 1,045,942 of NW_004955533.1, read as the reverse complement.
GAGTGACCCACCTCCTGCAGCATGGCCCCCCTGCTAGCAGCACATGTAGCTATGAACTCACCAATGGGTCAGTCCACAGAGCACAGCACCACATGACCCAGTCACCGCTGAGAAACCGCCCCTCTGAACACACAAGCCCCCTGGGGGGTTGAGGCGGGGTCGGGGGCTGGAGCCGCACTTCTGCAAGTGAAATTCCCAGGGAGAAGAAGGCATGAAGACATCAGTGCAAAAGGCAGCGGCAGCAGGGAAGGGCAGCCGCGTCTGTCTTGTGTGCTGCTCATACACCCTGTCGCCACCTATCTGCCTGCCTCTGCGCTGGCCTAACGAGTGCACGTGTGGCTCACCACAGCCGAGTCATGGTTACGGAAGTGCATCCCGGTCTGTCCCTGTGCCAGACGGTGGGTTCATGTCCTTAACATTCCTCAGACAACCCAAGACCGAGCTCTTATTTTTTTTAATCTTTTTGAAACAGGGTCTTCCTGTGCAATTCAGGCTGTCCTTGAGCTCACTTTGTAGGCCAGGCTGGTCTCGAACTTGCAGTGATCCTCCTGCCTCAGCCTCCCAAGTGCTGGGATTACAGGTGTGTGCTACCATGCCCGGCTCCAAGATGGAGCTTTGAAGGCACAATGTCTCCTACAGCCCATGTCAAAGCCTGACGTGTGATGTTCAAGGCCGGGCCATTCGCTGAGCAAGGGCTATGGTCCCTGCCTCTGGCACCTTCAAGGCCATCAGATAAAACCACCAGGCACCCCTTCAGTACCACCTGTGGTGCAGTGTCCCAGTTGTGGGGTGGGTCTGATAGTGCTCTTGACGTATGGAACTCCCGAGGTGCAGCGTCCTGCCCAGTGTGTGGGTAGGAAGGGCCCCGTGTGTTACCACAGACCTACAAGGCTTCTGCAATGGCCCAGTGGTAGGCACCGCGCTGATGAGCTTCTGGCTGTCCCACCACTTGGTGTCAGTAATTACCAATGCGTGGTTACAGAGGTCAGGGGGTGTCCACCCTGCAGTTCAGATTCCCACCAACACGTTCTCCTGCTGATACAAAGCGGGCTACATCCTGCAGTGTTACTGGAGTTCCTGTCACCCACTCGCCGCCACTGTACGTAACAGGTCATGCTCTTTCGGGTCAGGGCCTCGATGCTGTGGTGGTGTTGATCCCAGGCAGAGCCAGTCCGTTTTGGTTGACACCAGTCCATCTTACTGAGCAGTGGTGCTGGAGCAGCTTCCCATGGGAGACCCGCAGCCGTTCTGTCGGAGTTTAGTACCCACCCAACAGTGCTATTGTCGGTGTATACAGGCGAACGTGTGTGCCCAGGAGACGACGCTGCCAGTGGGACTCAGGCTTGTCGGAAGGACAGGGCAGAAAGAAACTTTTGTAGGGAGCTCCCGCCCGTCTGGGAGGATGCAGGCCACCTGTGTGTCCTGTGATGGGGTTGTGGCCAGAATTATCCTAGTCCCTGGCTTAGAACACCACACCTGGGCTCCTGTTGCTACCGGAGTAAGGCCCTCAGGGCCAGTTCCGCCACTCCCAGAGGCGTGGGCCAAGCAGCCACGCCTCGCTTCCTTTCGGGATGGTGGCGCTAGCATTGGACGCAGAGTGCGCTGCAGCCCCTAAGGGCCATGCTGAAGCCCTGGGCTGTTCTTCTGTGGCAAGTCTCAGCCCTCCCCAGGGCTCCAAGAACACCCGGTTGCCCGTCGGGTCTGTGGGCCAATCCCCAGCCTGTTGATACTGGCCATACTGGTTCCAGTTCAGGGATGATGAAGGCCCCTTTGTGCTCCTGCAGGGCCTTGCTCCGTGGGGCGGGTGCATAGACGACAGGGTGCGTCTTCAGGTGATCCCAGGGACTGGCACTTACCAAACATGAGGGCTGGTCACTGAGCGGCTGAACTGCCAGAGGCAAGATCCGCACCCACCCTGTGAATTTTGGTGTGAGTAGGCCAGTTTGGTTGTAGGAGCCTGTTGTGCCTCAATCACGCCTGCAGCTGGTGGCGGTGGGCACGTGGCAGCACCGCCTGACACCACTGTCTCTGCCCACCGTTGCACCTGTGCTCCTGTGAAGGGCTTCCCTGGTCAGACCCTGCCTAGCAGCGGCGCGTGCACCGCAGCCAGCCAGGGCAGTGCCCTCGCGCGTGGGCCTGGCCAGCAGAGGGAGCGGGTGGGGGCTGTATCCGCGGCGGTCAGAGCGTATCTGTGTCCCTGCGAGGGAACCGCGGTCGATATAATCCACTCACCAGCGCTGCAGTGGGTGCGGTGCTCGTGGTACCGTGCCAAGCTTCGAGAGCCCTCCCCGGGGCCCAGGGGCGCGCGGTGGTCACGTCTTTACCGCGGCCTTTGACTCAGCAGGAGTCAAGTCCAGGCGCCATCGCGTGCTACAGCTTGCGTGGCGCGGGTCCGAGGTGTCCCCGTTCCTTGTGGAGCCGAGGCACCACACCGCCCGCCGAGTGGCCACCCTCGTCAGGGCGTCAGCTAGGTCATTGCCCAGAGCGGGGAGGGGCTCATGTCCTGAAACATGAGACACCGCAAGGTTAAAGTCTCGCCGAAGGTCAGCACCCCACAGGGGTCAGAGTCCTTCCTGCCCGTGCTGGCCGTCAAGCCGGTGACCAGAGCATCGGCCCTCAGTGTGGCCCAGCTGTCCGTGCATCGCGCGGAGCCGCAGCGCCCTCACCTCTGCCCGGTGGCTTGACCTGCCTGTTCAGGTTTCACACCAGAGGCGGGACAGCGCCGGTGCTCGGGCGGAGCTGTTCGGCCTGGGGCTGAGGTCGGGCTTTGTCCTGCGGCCCCGGCAGCTGGTCGGGCTGTGCGAAGCCTCTGTCGCCGGCAGAGGGCGCCTCCCGGATGCGCGGCCCTGCCCAGACCCGCGTCCAGTGCCCGCGTGGCCACCAGCGCCCGGCGCGGCGCAGCCCACCCGCGGGCCGGGGCGCTGCTCAGCACGGGAGCAACGACTCTGTGGAGCGCATCACTTTCTTTTTAGTTATTGTTCTGTTAGAAAGTTTTCTATTTCTTTTTTTCTTTGAAACTTCCTATCGATATGAATCTGTTTCTGAAATATGTGCTTTGGCTGAATTTGAGTCCAAGCTGAGCATGTATGTATTTTACTGAGGTCTTCAGTCTTTTCACGTTGTTATCTCTTCACATTTTGTGTTTTTTGTTCATATTTTTTCACTTTTCTACCTTTTCCAGTTTCTTACTGGCATGCTCAAACTTTATTTTCCTTTTTTTTTTTTTTTTTTTTTGGGACAGTGTCTTGCTATGCAGTTCAGGCTGGCCTTGAGCTCACTTTGTAGCCCAGTCTGGTCTCGAACTTGCAATAATCCTCCTGCCTCAGCCTCCTGAGTGCTGAGATTATAGGCATGTGCCACCACGCCCGGCTATTTTCCTTCTAATTAGCTTAAAAATTAGTGCTTTAGAAGGTTAGTACTTTAGAGGATTAGTAGTAGTTTCGTAGTTGCTTCTGGAAGTTCAACGTGCATTTGATTTAATGCTTAATAAAGTTCCTATCTATGTTCTTCTCCCAAGCAGAATAGCGTGCATTTTGGGGACTATTACATTTAAAGCTCCTCGAATTAATTACTAGGGGTCCTAGTGATTTTTTTTTTTTTTTTTGTAGTACTGGGTTATAAGCCCATAAAAAAAGAAAATAAAATATTTCTTTTGGAATACTGACTGTCTCCAAGGTTCTTGGAGTGAAAAAATATTCCGGGTCCAAGAGACAGCATCATGTAGAACACAGTTTAACCTCACCCAGTTAGATCACCCTGGGATTCCTAGAAACAGCCTTTTGGCAGGGATGCCTGCAGTCACCCCATTTTTTGGCAGGGATTTCTCCACCACCCTTGAAAAAAGAGTTACCAAGCTCATCAATAGCGGTTCATGGCGTTTTTCTGTGAATTCGCTTTGGGGTTCTGTGTGCTTGAGTTGGTGTCTTGACTGGCATGCCTCACGTAACAGACACCTCTGAGAAGGTTCTCGGAGTGCAGTTAGGGTGAACATATAAAGACTTCGGGCCCTCGAGGTCTTGCTTTTCCGCTTTCCATATTGAGATAATTTTGTCCCTCAGGACTTGGGATTGTTACTCGGGGTGTCCTCGCTGGAGCGCACTCATCTGAGCCCGGGGAAGGAGACAGAGGCGGGAGGGTTTGTGGGAACTGCGCTGCTTCAGTGAGTCTCAGTGGTGTCACAGTGTCGTGAATATAATTTGGATTACAATCAGTACATGGCTACTATCATATTTCTCTGTCTCCAACTAAAACTCTAGCACAAAAGCTGTATGATTTTGGTTTATGTGTATGTGTGTTTGTGTGTGCTGCCTTTGAGTCCATGTTACACAATATGTCTAGGTGGTAAAACTCCCCAAGGAATTCTACTCAGATTGGCTGACTGATGAATGAGAGCTCCTGTAAATTACACCCGTCAGATTAACGCAGATGATTCTTAGTTCACATGCTTTAGATAGATGTCTGACTGATAAATTAATTTAAGTTCATTGGCAGAATAAGAACAGAAATGTCTTCTGAACGGTTAGCACACATTTTTGTGTGGGTTGCTGGACAGTTGGGATCATATTTATCTGGGTTACATGTTTACATGCAGTGTCCAAAGCTTTCTGTGTCAAGTAGAGCAACTTTTAGGGGTTCTCTTTGAAATAAAAGAAATAAAGAACTTAAAAGTAATGACTGCACTTGTCTTTTCATGGAGATTATAACTGCTAAAAACAAATAAAGTAGAAGTGGGATAAATGTCTATAAATGTACATAATAAAGATAAAACACTGAGTAATTTGTAAGTAAGTTGGAATACCGAAACATCAGTTTCCAAATATAAATTCAGATATTCTTGGCTGCTTAAAGTCTACAAAAAGACAATATACTTGGGCCCAGTAAATGCATTTTAATAAATTGGCTGCATGTGGAAAAATGGTCTGACTTTGCCTTCCTGCATTTTCATAAGTAGGATCAGCTAAGTGTTAAAATTCTAGTTAATATGGAGTTCCATTGTGCAGAGAGTACAAAGGGAATTAAGCTGCATCATTTAAAAGCATAAAATTATGTTACTAAGAAAAAGAGTAATTGTGACTAAGCTTACCGATCCTGTACAGGTTAATTTGAAATGTACATTTAATGAAGTAAGCAAGGCAGAAAGGAACCAGTGAGTGGAGAAATGAGGGGTAGGAAAAGGTTACGAGAAGGTTTTTAAACAAGAACGGATTCTAAAACTTCTCCTAAAGCAAACTGAAGAAAGGTAAGGGCAAAACCAAAAGATTCAAGGGAGTATCTTAGTTTGAGCAAGTCACAAGAGATTGATGAGGGGTGAGTCTTTATGAAAGAAAATTTTATGTGTGATTAAATTGGCTATAATTAAGAAACTTACTGGACCAGGGATATAGCTCAGCGGTACAAGTGCCTGCCTGGCAAGTGCAAGGTCCCAGGTTTGATTCCTGGTAACCAAAAAAAAAAAAGAAACTTACTTAAAGTGCTTTCAAAGAATCAAACTGTTTGTTTTATATTTCCCTTTTTAAACTTTATAACTATTGCCTTTTAAGATTCTGCAGAAGTGCAACTCCTTACAAAATGATTTGGTCCAATGTTTTATGACGCCAGCCATCACCTACCAAACAGGTAAGATTCAACTGAGCAAGGGACCCTGGTGTCGTGGTTTTGATCTAGGCATCTTCCGGTCTCCTGCAGTGATGGGAGGGGCTTTCAGAAGGTGCGTGGGTCATGGAGGCCGGTAGCCGACATGCTGTTAGGAGGTGGAGCCTGCTGTCACTGGGGCTGAGACTGGAAGGGTGTCGCTCCCTTCCCTGCTCCTTGGTCCTGTCTCTGCTTCCTGGCCACCATGATGTGACCAGCTTTTCCTTCACTACTCCCCTCCGCTGTGCCGTTCCGTCCTGGAACCAGCTGACCATGGGCTGTGCCCATGAACCAGAATAAACCTCTCCTCCATGAAGATGCAGACACGTCTCAGTGATGAGGAAGTGACAAAGGCAACAGGTACCCTTGGCCTAGGAGCAGCACCTTCCAAACCCCTTTCTTGCTCAAATGTGGCTAAAAGGGTTTGACACTGACTTTCGCCCACCAATCTCTTCCCTGCCAATGTGGGACCAGCTGATAGGTCCATTCGTGTATCAGTCATTGCTTACAGAGGAACAGATGGGAGATACACAAGTACATAACAGTTTATAAGATTGGCTTGCAATGGGAGAGTCAGATAAGGAAGTGTGAAGAAGGTCCATTGCACACTGGAGATCCGGAGGACCCAGTCAAAGGCCTGGAGCTCAACGCAATGTCTCATGCAAGTCCCTATCAGGAGGCCAAAGGGGCTGTGATAGAAGGCAGAAGGGTCCTGGAAGCCAGGAGATGATGTCCAAGGGGAAGGTGAAGACTGGAGCTCCTCCTGAGAACAGAATCAACCCTTCCATCTTCACTTCTGTTTTATGCCATTCTGGCAACAATCTTCCCCTACAGTGGGTCTTCTGTCTTCAGTAAATCCTCTCAGCCACACTCGGGACTATGCTGATCCAATTTAGTGAGGCATTTTTATTCAAATTGACAGAATCAGTTAACTATCTGTTATGGTTTGTGTCTGTGTGTCCCCGCAAAGCCTCATGCGGTCATGGGGCAGGCTTTCAGAGTTTGATTGATTATGGGTGTGAGAGCTACACCTGCCCTGGGGTGGATCGTTTGCATATGTAAGGAAGAGGAAGAGGCTGCTTGCCGCCATTCCTCCCTTTTGTGCTTGTTGCTTTTGCTGTGTTGTGCTTTCTTGAATGGTTGCCCTCTGCCATGGGCCACCCTGCCTTGTAGCCAGCCGAGTATGGACTGAAACCTCCACCAACTGTAAGCAAAATAAACTTTTCCTTCCTAAATTTTGGGCATCGGATATTTTGTCCCAGCAATGAGAGAAAAGTAAGGCAGACACTATCACAAGGACAATACAAACCAAACTACAAGATGATTGATCAGTGATGTCTTCAGAAAAGCTTCCACAAAGACAAGAGGGTAATATGAAAAATATAAAGGTTGTCAAAATTAAGATGGAGTCACTTATGTCAGCCCTACCAAAAAGTAAACAAGGCCAGGAGGTTACGAAGGAAGAGTTCTTATGCTGGTAGTAATTGCCTTAGTTACTTTTTGTGTTACTGAGACAAAATACTCAACACCCAAAGTTAAAGAAAGGTTTATTTTAGCTCATAGTTTGTAAAGGTTTCAGTCCATAGTGCGCTGGGCTGATTCCAAGGCAGGGTAGCATGGCAGAGGAGAAACAGTCCATGGCAGGGTAGGCAGGCAGGCAGCAAGCAGCAGTAGCAAGTCTTCCTTTCCCTTTTATGCCATCCAGGCTGCAAGCCTTTTGGGTGGTGCCACTCACACCCATGGTGGGGCTTCCCATATCCACATCCAGAACTATCCTAAACCAGTCAGTGGGCTAATCCAGTTAACATATCCTTAATACACATTCACACACCCTAGTTCTAGCCATCTCTGAGAAGTTCCACCTATGACTGTATGAGGATTTGTGGAGGACGTCTAAACACAAGCCATAGGAATAACTATCACAAAAGATGCTCAGTCAAAATTCATTCTGATTGAAAATTCATTCAGACCTGCCATTGGAGAATCCAGATTTTGAGAAGTTCACAGATGGAGCCAGTTTTATGGAACAGGGACAGTCAAAAACTGGGTATGTGATAGTTACCCAGAAAAGGACCCTGAAAATAGAAACCTTTTCACCAGGTACCCACACCAAAACTTGAGCTCATTACTTAGTCAAGGATTCCCATTAGGTAAAGGCAAAAAAATGGCTATGTTCACTGACCACACACAGAGTTTTTATAGTGGCTCCTCCCCAGGGAGCCATTTAAGAGGAAAAGGGTTCCCTACACCACTTATCTAATTGGACGCCTTCCAGTTTTGGCTCACTTTTAGAGTGCACAGTTCTTAATAGTACTTGTATTATAGGTTTATGATGGAGACCACTACAAAGCAGCCCTGAGCAGGACTTAAATTAACCAACTGGCTTTTCATGTTTACTTGTGAGTGTCCAATACCTAGGCTCCTTGTCTGGAGCTGAGTGGTATACTCATAGTAAGTGAACCTCTGTGTCACTGATCCCTATTGAGTCCTGTAATGGTGGATGAAGCTAGAAAGCCTCAAAGGATAAAACAAGAGCACAGCCAAAGACACCTGGATCGATCTCAAAAAGATAAAGACTGTAGCTTCAGGCATCTCACTCCTAGGTGGATTAATTTAATACCATACTTGGAGAAGTCCTTGAGTGGTTCCACCCTTGAGTACACCCTTCCCTTCTGATAACTAAATATGGGCCACCCAGAGAAGGTCTTGCTCTTAGCCCTGAGAGGATCTCGAATTCTGTGAGAGGGCTTTGATCCTCCTGCAGCCCTGAAACCATTCCATTCACCTCTTTTTATTTAGCCTTCACCATACACTCATTTGGGAGATTGTAGACCTGATCAGCCCACAGTAACTAAGGGATACTATTAACCTGATAGATTTACATGCCTGGCTTCTTACTAAGGTAATGCTTAATCTGTTCTGATTGCCTAAATGCATGATGGATATCCAACATGTTATGCTGTTCTTATGTAAACACCAGTAAAGTCACAAGAGAAAAACCATAGGCTTTTAAAAAGACAGGCTGGCTCCAGGACCAGGCCAGCCACCTCTGCTCAAGATGTTCAAAATACGGTTAGAAAGACTTTGCCAAACAATGTCCCGTTTCTGCGTTGGGAGCACCTGGTGTCTATCCTAGTCTTCCCACCTCTTAACTGTTTGATTTTATTCATATGAAAAGACTGGAGACCACAAAATTATAAATAATAGCCACAAAGGAGTATAACCAGTCAATAATCAGCCCCTCCTGAGGTTAGCTAGGGAGAAAAGTTGCACTTTCCTGCCAGGCTCCTTAATGACACCCATGTTTAGCTTGGAGCGTTTATGCAAGACGGACCTTCCTCCCTCACCAGCTTTCGGAATTGAGGAATGAACAAAGACAAGGGGAGGGGAATCGTGACCAAGCAAAAAACCCAAACAATCTCTCTAGCTTCATTAGTTGATCTTGAAAAAACATTAGTTTTGGAGGTCACACAGCTGGGCAAACATTAGTAGTCTCCCACTCACTTTGCTGTGGATGACACCCCTGACTGAAGCCACCTAAGGAGTTAAAAACTGTTCTCCATGAATATTATTGTCCTGTACTCCAGGGAAGTTGCTTTTCTTTATCTCCAACCTTCAGGAAGTAGCATTTTGGTATCTTCCCCTGTTCTCCAGGGAAAGGATGCCTTTGTCTTCCATAATTAACTGCAGAATTAACTATTCTTGGGGAAAAAAACCAAAAGAATACGAGTCATAAGACTTTCTAATCAGTAACCTTTCTTTAGATTTACAAACCCAGAATATCCGGTGACCTACAGACAATAGCAGCCTGTGTGTCAGAAAACAAAACCATCCAGAAAGCAACCCGACTGCCCGTGTCCCAGCCTTTCTGATGTGCCTCCCCACAATTCCCGTTTAAATCTTGTGCCTAGCATCCCTAAGCGAGACAGTAATTGTTCTAACTTCTTTGGTTTGCCCAGTTTCCAAATAAATTCTTTCCTTGGCCCAACAAGCTTTCCCTTGAGTCACTGGTCTTTGGCAGTGGCGGGCAAAGAGCGTGAACTAACAAGAGAAATGCCTCCACACCAGCTAAGCCTAACGTGTAGCCAGAACTCTGCTTTCTAAGTTCTCTATAATGAGGAAGTATTATTTAAAGTCAGTGCAAAGCTATTTATAAAGATTGAGATCTAACTACAAATAATGCCCTTCATAATTCCCAGGACAAAGGCTCAAAGACTATTTCTTTCATAAGAACTGCCGGGGGCTGGGGATTTAGCTCAGCAGCAAAAGCGCCTGCCTGCCAAGCGCAAGGTTGTGAGTTCGGTTCCCGGTACCGGAGAAAAAACAAAACAAAACAAAACAAAACAAATCATAAGAACTGCCAAAGGATCCCAGTGCACACAAATCACACCGATCAATCGCTACCTGCCAGCGCACAGTCACGTGCATCAAAGCATTCATCGTCCTGAAGGCCCCTGCGATAGACACTGGATTCAGTGCACTTTACAGTGAGGAAACAGGCAACTCAGTTACTGGTGACAGAAGTCGAGTTCAGGTGAGTCATCTGGCTCCAAAGTTCTCGGTCTTAGTGCAACGTTCCACACATAAACCCTTCAAAATAAAACAGAAGCTTTTTGAGCCTCACTGAATGAAAGAAATGAGGGCTGCCATGGTTTGGATAGATGCAGCCCGAAGGCCCATGTGTTGAGAGTGTGGTCGCGGGGTGGCACTGCTGGGGACACTGTAGGTGGGGCCTGCTGCCCCCTGCTGGGAGGGAGGAAAATGATGACCACTTTAGAAAGTGCTGAAACTCCCCTGCCCCACAACCCTGCCACCCTACTGCTAAATATTTGCTCAAGAAATGAAAGCATAGGCCCACAAAAACACTTCACATGCATGTTCATGGCAGTTCTATGTATTTACTGCCAAAAGCTAAACACAGCCCAACTGGCCATCAGCAGGTGAGTGGGTGAACCAGTGTCGGTGTATTTACAGGACAGGCCACTGCTGAGCAGCAGAAAGGAACAGCCCTGCTACGTGTGCGTGTATTACTCACCATTCCATCACGGGACAAAGGCTACGCGCCCTCAACTAGAAGGAGGAGATTTAGTTTTGCTCATGGTTTCAGGCTCCAAGGCAGAAATGGCCTGGTAGAAAAGCACAGCGGGAAAGCTGTGGAACCCCTGGAACCCAGGAAGAAGCCCAGAGAGAAAGGAGGAGCCAGGGACAAGGACACACCTTCCAGGTCGAGCCCCCGGGGAGCCACCCTCACCCCTGCAGCAGGCCCCACCCAGCAGCACGTTCAGCTCTGAACTCCGGGGTTGAAGCCCGGGTGAGTATCGCAGCCCCACAACCTGACCACCGTCCAAGAGCCCCACCTCGGAGCACATGGAACTTGAGAGGAACGTTTTAGATCTGAGCCTTAACAACACACAACATAGCTGTATCTCAGAGTAATTGTGCTGGTGGAAGAAGCCAGACAACAAAGAACAGACACTGGATAATTCCACGGGTGAAACACCCTGAGAAATGGGAACCAAACGCTGGTGTTGGGGAACAGATCAGTGGCTGCCCTGGAGTGTGGGAGTGGGGTGCAGAGGTCAGGGTGAGGGTGTCTGAGGGAGAGTGAAGACAGAGGCCTGAGGAAACGTAAGACTTGGTGTGAGGTCTCTGTTGTGCTGAGTTTTGGGTGGCAAAGCTCACCTAACCGTAGCCAGGGGTGGTGGCGTACACCTGTAATACTAGCACTCTGGCAGGAGGCAGGAGGAGTGCGAGTTGAAGCCTCCCCCACCCCACGACACCTTAGTGATTTAGGGAAACCATCTCAAAATTTAAAAAAAGAAAAAAAATCAGGCCTGAGGCTGTAACTCAATACATTAAGATCCTGGGTTCAATCCCAGTACCAGAAAACAAAAATAAAAACGCATCTAATCGCACACTTTAAAATGTACAATTTACTGAATGTCAGATCTACCTCGACCAAGCTGAGGATTTTAAATGAAATCAGAATTAATGGTGAGTGCATTCACAGGACAGCACTAGCTGGTCAGGTGTTCTGTGAACACTAGGAAACGCACAGTTATGAAAATATCTAACAGGCCTTTTTAGCTGCTGATGACTTTAATTCTGAAGGAAATCTTTTACCCGTCTTTATCTGGTGTCTGTACTAGCCTAATTATGCAAATACAGAGCCTCTTGAAGTGGTTTAAAGTAACATAACTGATTCCCACGAACAAAGACTATGTTTCATGGTAAGCTATCTTGCATCATATGCTGCATGAATTTTTTTTTTTCTTTGTAAGTATAGCAAAATACAACCTAAATACAGATGCTTTTTCTCACATAAAAACCACTGCTCTCTCCTTGGTCCTCTAGGCAGCTTCCAAGCAACACTTTGTCCTGGTTACTGCAAACTTCAGCAGGTAAACAGAAGCAGTTATGTGCAGCTGAGTAACATTGCAGATGCATACACATGTCTTTCCACCTTAGTTCGGTGCTCTGAATAAACGTTTAATTCCCAAGAAAGACTCTGTGAGTGTAATCTCCGGTGTCATTGGGCTTTATGAAGTCCACGTTTCGGTGCATCTTGCTGAGCTGGGTTTTTGGCTGGAGGTAGTTTGCACAAGGCTGAGCCTTTCTTTCCGAGCAAGAGGGCACAAAGCCTGACGCCCAGCGGCACCTGGGTCGCCTGTCAGAATGGAGCGGGTGGCCGGCTCGGGTCACTGCGTCCTAAGCCGCTCAGTCAATCGTCAAGGCCTTGGCAGTGGGCAGCATGCACCTGGCTCAGCGCTGCAGCATCACAAAGTTAATTTCTGGTTGGAAAAGTGACTCGGGGTTTGAAAACAAGACGGAAACTCCCAGTCTAGCGGTTCCCAAGCCCGTCCTTTGGATGAATGTTGGTCCTTGAAGATTGGTTCATTCACACATAGAAAAAGGGTGTAAAAAACCTTCATAAAAGCAGTTGACTCAGTTTAACATCTAAAGGTAGAACAAGCAAACAAACAAGAACCAAACGTGAACTGCTGCTGTAGGACAGAAGCATTTTCCTTTCAAAACAGGAGCACACAACTCTAATGCATTTCTGTCTCCACGGCAGCCAGGTTTTTAAGACAGTTGGATGATTCTCACCTCCTGCTCCTTCCTGTGTGGGCTGGGCCTGGTGACTTGCCCCTAAAGAGCAGAGCACAGCAGGAGTGATTGATGTCACTTGCAGTACGACCACCCTCTGGGCTGGCTCTGTCTGGCTCCTCTTGCTCTGATGGAGCCCGCCTCTGGGGATGAGCTACTGTCCAGTGGGATTTGGCAAGGACTCGGGGGCCCTGGGGTGAGCAGCCAGCAAGGGACTAAGTGCTACCGACAACCACGGGAGCCTGGAAGCAGGTTCTCCCCAGTCCAGCCAGAGGTCTGGATCTCCTGTAGGTGGCAGCGAGAGACCTGGGGGCTGGGCTGAGCCTGCTGGAATTCTGTCCCGCCGAACCTGTGGGGTCGTTGGTGCCCTTGCTGTGAGCCACAGTTTGGACTCCTGTGTTGCTCAGCATGGCCGGCAAGTGTGCTTACTACTGCTCCTAATGCAGCTCATTTCTATACACATGGAGCCGCGGGGAGATTCTGTTAAACAAGAGGAGACGTCTGAGGTTAGAAAAGAGTGTGTTTACTGAACGCAGAGCCATCCCTCAGCATCCGCGAGGAAGTGGTTACAGGACACACACACACACACACGCATCTGCTCAAGGCCCTGCTATAAAATGCAGTGTTCGCATATAACCAGGTGCACCCTCCCACAGACTTCCCATCATCTCTAGGTGATTTACGATATCTAGTACAATGTAAATGCCGTGTACACACTGTGTCACTTAGGGAACAATGACAAAAACTGCACATGTTCACCACAGACTGTTTTTTTCCCAGTATTTTGATCTGCAGTTGTTTGAATTCACAGATGCGGAAGCTGCAGAAACGGAGAGCGCACCGGGCAATGTTCTATGCCACAGGGCAAAAGATGTCATATGGAAAGTCATACATTTTTATTTCTGATTTTACAGTGAAGCTAAAATTCATAACTTCAACAGATAAATAGAAAATGGGGGGAAGTCAACACGTGATAAATTGATGTATCTTTAGTGTTCAGATCCACGTTAAAAAGGGTGAGAAGAGTGGCTATTAAATCCATAAAAAGATGCCCACAACCCTTGGGAGTAGGAGAATTTCAAAATAAAGAATGTGTTATCTTCTTAGGTCCAACCAGCTGACAACATTAAAATGAATTGCAAACCCTCTTTCTGGGAAGCACTCGGGGAAAAGATGACTAATACACCACTTACAGAAATGGGAACAACTTGGGCCATTAGAAAACAAGGTGGCAGTAGAGTCTAAAATTAAAATTAAAAATATACACTTGATTCCATCATATCACACCTGAGAGTCTCCCCACAGGAAAACTCACTCAACACGCTCTCGCGCACAGGACGTTTGCCCTGGACTGTTTGTTGTGGCCCAGCCTGGAGACGCTTGCACCCAGTGCATGTGTGAAGGAGACGCTGGCCAAGGGGCTGTGCTGACACCCCGGCTGCAGGTGCAGCTACGCACAAGTCCGACCCACGGGAAACGACAGGCGCAATGTGCATCCTCCGGGAAGCGGCTCTAGGGTCTGACCCATGCTGGGCACAGGCGTGGAGACAGAGGAGCAGGCGGGCGGCAGTCCCGAGGGTGGGGATGAGGAGAGAAAAGCGTTCGCATGCGCCTGCAGTAAAGGCCACACATGTGCATGTGTGCAAACTCGATGCTTGCACACGTGTGTGTACACAGCAGGTGCACAGAAGAGGAAGACAGCAGAGGTGGTGACGGGCCCCTCAGGAGCTGACTCGGGATGGTGCCTTCCTCCTCTTCTTCTGTGCTCTGTTTTCTCTCCCCTGGAATTCTTGCACTATTTACGTAATCCACAGGGGGGAAACAAAGAAATCCATTTTCCCTGTGAAAGGAAAAGAACCCATTTTTCATCTTTACGGGACTTACATGGTAGAGTTCTACAGAGGGCTTCATTTAAAGAGTTCTGCTATCAAAAAAAGTGTTTGCAAAGCCCTGCCCTGGAGGATTCTGCCGTGCTCCCGCACAACCAGGAAGCCCACGGGATAAGCCCGCGTCTCTATTTGCAGGGGAATGGTATTTGCAAGAATGAAGAGCAAGCAGTTCTCTTCCTTGAATTAAAACACTGCGGATTACAATTTACAGGCAGGTTACGCTGGCAGCCACAGGCCGCACCCAGCTCACACAGGATTTAATTGGGCTCAGGTAGGTTTTCTAAAAATGAATTCATTACCAGCACACAAAATCAGGACAGTCCACATTTTTGAAAAATGTGGCGAGTGGGGCTGTTTGTTTGTTTGCAGAACCCAAACTCTTGGCAACATTGGGCCCCCCATTCCTGCCTGAAAACCGGTCAGTGGAGCCTCAGGTGGCTCCACTGGTGGAAGTCGCGCTTCCAGGCCCCATGCGTCGCATGCGTCACGTTTCCCACCGGGCCCTTGTCTCATCACCTCCCGCCGTCCTCCACCACCCGGGTGGCCACCCTGATTTACGGGGGTTCAGCGGGGGAGGTGTCAGACCTGGACTCATGGCCTGGTCAGGCTCACCGGGAGCTGTGCCCAGGATGGGGCGGTTTGACTTCCGGCAGGAGCCAGGTTCTGGGAGCTGCGTTCCCAGACAGTGATTGGCACATATGGAACGCTTACGTTCCCCAAGTGCACAAGCCAAATCCTAACCCCAGGGGGCGGAGCCTTTGGAAGCTGGAGCCCTCAGGGTTCGATCAGCGCCCTTACTCCGGGGGCTTCCGAGGGCTGCCTGACCCCTCCCACCACGGAGGGCACGGCGGGAAGACAGTGGTCTGGGAGCCAGGATGTGCCCTGTCAAGAGAGACAAGGTCTCCACCCAAAGGTTTTATTTGGGACTAGTACACAAGCAGTAAAATTATAGTTCAGGACACACAGACCATGGTGGCCAAAGAACAAAGGGAAAGGTCAGGGTTTTGCTGCGGAAAGAGGAGGTGATGTTAGGTTGCTTTGAACGGAAGTCCATGGGCACAGCCAGCATCTCCCGGTGCTAAGTTCTGATTGGTGAGTGTCACCAGTTGCCAGGTAGGATTTGCATCCTCAGAGGCGGGCTTAGGATGTCCTTGTTTTAGACTGGTGTGTACAGCCTGAGTGTCCTTCCCACTGGCCTATTGCCTCCCGTTTCAGTTGGATATGACACAAGCAACGATCGTCACAGACACGTCAGGTGGCGCTTCCACCTGGTACTTTCCGGCCCCCAGAACAGTGAGCAATGCGTTCCTGCTGCTCAGAGGCAGCCCAGTCCACGGCCTTGAATCACAGCTGCCGAGACAGACCCGGACCACTGCTCCAGGGTGTACAGCGCTGGTCCCAGTGGCCTGTGTGCGCTGCACTGGAAGGCTACACCTGTGCCCAGTGCGAGGGGCCGGGGGGCTGAGGAACACAGACGCCCTTCCTGTGCTCCTCAAGGGGCCCTTGGAAGCAGAGGAGACCGCGAGCTCTTTGACAACCCCTCTTTTGCAAAGCAAAGCCTGCTGCTGTTCCTGCCCCGTGCTGGGAGGTGGAATCCAGACAGGCCCCACCCCGGGCAGCCGCGGGCCAGTCAGGACATGGCTGCTCCTCTGGGAGTTCGAGTCCTCCACCGCCAAGGGCCTGGCGATAGCTTCGTCCTGCCCCAGCCCTCGGCTTGCTTCACCCTCTGCCCTCTCACGACTCCTCCTCCCCCTGTGCTAGCTGGTGCTGCTCCGCAAGCTGACGCATGCTGGCAGCCCCAGAACCGAGAGTGGCTTCCAGAACGTTCTTGGCCTTTTGGTTAGCACATCCCTGACCATGACCCCCGAAGCAGAAACTGCCAGGCTGTGCGGAGTTTCCCTGCAAGCTTCTCCTGCTCTTAGCTCTCTGTGGCTTAGCGCCGTGGGGAGCTGATGTTTCCCCTGCATTGTGCTCAGATGTCTGCTTCGGCAGAGGGTGAGGTGACTCTTGTGTGACTTAAAGAGGGAAAAGTTGTGTGCTTGGGGCCAGTGCTGTCCGAAAACATCCATGTGATTGCTTAGGTACTCTCTCTTCTCCAGTTCCTCCTTCTTTCTCCCTAAAAATGCTCTGAGGTTGTTTGATTGGGGCCACCCGAAAACTCAAAGCATTGGTGCCTCTATCTGCCGGCCGTTCTACAGAAACCTGGCATCTCTGGGCTCTGGTTGTACCATCTGACCGCAGGAAATGTGAAATGAGAGCCGGCTCACAAGAACCCTCTGCTGCCTCAGTGACATCCACACACACCCTAATGGGTGTTTGGGGGCGGAGCTGGTGCGGAGGCTGTTACAGGTCTGGAGGAGCAGACTGCCCTTCCAGGTGCTCACAGGCTATAAGGGGTTCTTCTGAGATGTGAACCGGTGAGATGTGGGCAGTGAATGTCAGGCCAGGAGGTGGGAGCCCCACGGTCAAGAGGAAAGACAGTTCCACAGCGCTGAGAGAGCTGCAGGCCTCAGGGTGGATGCCACTGAGGACCCGCAGTCTGCTGTGTGCCTGGTGATGGGTCCTGATGGCTTGGGACATGCAGGAGATTCAGCCTTCAGTCAGCGTTTTTCAGCCACCTCGGGGGATCAGTGCTTAATGGCCAGCAAAGTAATTAATGATCTTACTGGACTTGATGGGCTGTCATATCCTTCCTGTCCTCTGAGTTACAGGGGCTATTTGTTTTAGAGGAAAGATATTAAGTTCATGCTTGAGAGTACTCAAGGAGGAAGACAAATGGCCTCAGATGAAAAGAAATGACTTCTAAAGGAACATTCTTCTTGAGTTGCTGTAACAACCAGTCTTCAACAAAACATTCCGGAGTTTGGATTAGAAGCTCTATTTTTTTGGTGTTGTTCTTGCTTTTGCTTCAGCTGAGCATCTTGCTGCCCTCCAAACCTGATTCTTTTCTGTTTTGTCTGAACTTCATAGAGCAGTGTCAGTCACTTCTCACACTCAGCCCAATCTTTCCTTCTGATACGAGGCAGGGGACAAAAGGACATCTTGGTCCCCTCCTGCTCTGACATTCCAGAATCCCATGATTTTCCAGCTCTTGGCCTTATGTTTGCACGTTACTGAGCACAGAATTAGAAATTAAAGTGTAAAGTTTAAGTAGAAATGAGTTAGAAAGTAAGTTAGATTTAATTGTAAAGTAAAGTAGGAACTCCTCAAAGGTGAGGATTTTTAATAGCTCCGGCTGGAGTGGACCGTGCTGGTCCATTGACAGGAGAGCCATTTGCTCTGAGAATACTTCCAGGTTCTTCCTTCAGTTAATTAAAAAATGAACGCCATGACCCGAGCGCTCGTAAATGTGGCTCGTTACACTGCAGTGCACATTCTGCAAATTAAGGTGCCTCGAGGTTTCAGTTTTATTTAATATCATTTGGGATGAATGTGATGAAATTACACTTAATATTTCAGTGGATGGCAGGGGAAGCGAGATTCAGCAAGCCTGCTGGAAATTGAAAACAAAGTTACGGCCCCATGAATCACCCTCATTCAGGCACAAATCGCTTCTTCGGCATGCTCCATTTCCTAACTCAATCGTGCCTCAAGTTGTTACTCTCTGGTCTTGAAACTGCTGCTCTAAAAGAATGAAGGGCTTGACAGCCCAAGGAACCCCACTGCCTTTGGCCTGTCATCTTCTGTCACCAAATGCCTGGCGTGGTGACTTCCTGGGTCCCAGGGCTCCGTGACAGAAGCAACTTCCCCAGAATGGCACCAAGCAGCTCACTGTCTGGCGACAAGGCCTGTGTGTCCCCACCTGGAGGTCAGTCGCCCTCTCTGGAAGGCCCCAAGTCCCCTCCAAAGTTCACAAGGTGACATGATCATAGCTTTTATTTCTGGCCTGACTTTATGCTCCGCTCACCACTTATTCATTGATAATGCCGAGGTCTGCCACTGGCATGGTCGGTGCTTGCCCCGGAGGTTGCCATGGTGAGCAGCAGCCTCCCCCTCCCCCCGTCCCATCCCATCCCAGGGCCACCCGCTGCAGGAAAGCATCTCTTTTCCTGTCTTCTGTCCCCCTTGGTTTTTCCTTGCAGCTCTAAGGGCCGGCAGAGAACCTACCCGCCCCCCCAGGCCGTCAAAGCAATGCCCCAGCCTTTGCCTCTGCAGCCAGCACACCGTGCTGAGAGCGTGCAAGTTCTGAGTGTTTCAGGGTGAGCGCATTTATGATCCTCTCCAGAAGGTGCTGCTCACCATCAGGGCCTCAGTAACAGCGAGCTCGTTATTCACTTACTAGAAGACTCCAGGCAGCGAATGCCAAGGTTATTACCGTGACAACAGAGGTTTGCATGGAGTCAGATGCTACCAATCATTCTGACGGAAAGGAATCATGCAGTTGGAGGCATAATGTTTAAGCGACAAAGACAGAGAATTTTTCACTCACGCAGAGGCATCAAATATGTGTGGTGCGCAGTGTTTGTGGGTATATTTCCAGTATACAAAGCAGAGCAGCGAAGGCTACAGTGAGGTTCGAAGGAGGTGAACTAAAGCCTGGTACACCGAGGGCAGTGATTTCAACCAAGAGGCATCATCAGCAATGCAAGGTACAACAGGCGTGGAACCACACCCAAAATGAGAGAAGTTAAAATTTTGCGCACTGCCTAGGACATTGTAGGTGATCAAAACTATTTCTTCGGTGGGTTTTAAACAATTTACCAGAACCACAATTGCAGGAGACTTCAAATTATCCACATAGAGGGTTTTGACAGCACTGCAACCGGAAGGCCTAGCACCTGTCCCAGAACTGTACTATCGTGTGGGGCGGGGTTCGCGGCAAGTGCCTATCCGGGTGGAATTCGGTGGTTGGTGACTGATAGACCTAGGGAGGAATCAAAGCCCTCCCTGCAGGTGCGCACTGGCATTGTCCTCAGCGCCGGGAGATCCCAGCAGAGCACTATCATGCCTGACACATGAAACAGACAAGGGGGAGGTCCCGAGGAGTTAGAGCCTTACTGGTGTAAGTACACAAACTGCGCACAAAACTTCCGGCAGGAGAACAAGTCATATTTATAAAAACTCATCTGAAATTTTAAGATCCAAATAGCAATCATTGCTGGAGGCACATTTAACACTTTTAATGCCATGAAACCATAAAATGTAAGGTCAAAACTCCAACTGGATGTTAAAGTGACTCTGCTGCATGCTGCCGGTGAGAGCAGGAAATATCGCTACCGTGTTTATACACTGAACATCATCAATCACTACAAATTATATCTTCAATTTTTTTTTTCTTTTTGGGATAGGGTTT
Organism: Chinchilla lanigera; assembly: GCF_000276665.1. Taxonomy (NCBI): domain Eukaryota; kingdom Metazoa; phylum Chordata; class Mammalia; order Rodentia; family Chinchillidae; genus Chinchilla; species Chinchilla lanigera. The sequence goes on along the minus strand of NW_004955533.1, from coordinate 1,026,022 downwards.
CACTTGGGCTGGGGATTTAGCTCAGCGGCACAGCACCTCCCTGGCAGGTGCAAGGTTGTGAGTTCGATTCCTGGTACCAGAAAAAAAAAAAAAGGAAGAGATAGGGTTTCACTATGCAGTTCAGGCTGGCCTACAACTCACAGTGATCCTCCTGCCTCAGCCTCCCAAGTGCTGGGATTACAGGCGTATGACACCATACCCGGCTTCTATCATTTTTGACTCAGGAAAATGTTCATAACACAATGTGAGTTGCAAATTCATGAACAGTCTCATAGTCAGCATGTGACCAAATGGAGCTTATCTTGGGCAGCACAGATATGGAACCAGCAAAGGCAAAGCAGACCCTTGACTTGGTTGAGGGATGTCTTGATATTTCTGCAGCTTCTATCCCCACCAATAACATTTAGTAACCACATGGAATAGAACAAAATATGTGGACTGGGGGATAGCTCAGCAGTAGCACACTTGGCTCCCATGCATGAAGCCCTTGGTTCAATCCCCAGCACTGCAAACATATCTCTATCTCTATCTCTAGCTATATATACAGAGGTATATCTGTATCATCTATATCTATATCATCTGTCAGTATCTTTGTCTATATCATTTAAGTCTGCATTTATGTCATCTATACCTATATCTATATATCTATATATCTACATATCTCTGTGTGTGTGTGTCTGTGGGTGTGTGAATGTGGTTGGAAGAAGGGCTGGGAGCTTATCTCACAGCTGTGTGTGTGGAGCAGGCAGGTGTTCATGGAGCCTGTGTTCCTTTGGAGTATCGGAAGTTGATGAGTGAGCAGGGACCACACAACATACTGTGTATGTGATATCAGAGCTCCTTCCTTTTTCGTCACTGACATCAGTGTAGCAGCTGGTGGGGGTGAGGAGGGAGCAGTTCCCAAGAAATCACATCTTCATTCCTTCCGAGCAGTGAGGGAAGAGCGCATGAGTCACAGAGGTCGACCTCTCCCCGTGGTCTCATCTGTCTCCACACAAGCTCACAGCCCATTGACTGGCCCGGACCCTTCAAGTGCAAGTGACCGTGCAAGTGATGGAAACTGAGCCGGAACTGATGTAGTGAGAAATGAATTGGGGTTCCTGTGATTGCAAACCCAGAGACCACTATCCCAGGCACAGCCATGTCCAGGTGCCCACACAAGGTGCCCTGCCAGCCTCTCCTGCCTGCTTCCTCATCTGTTGGTTCCTTTCCTACCACATGGTCCTCCGGGTTAGCAGTGGTCTCTGGCAGATGCAGACTTCCACCCCATGGGCAGTCCTGGCAGAAAGCCATGGCTCTTCTCCAGCAGGAAGAAATGCCCAGGAGCTGGTTGGACTGGTAGGATTTGTCCCCGTGCCCAGAGCTGATTGGGAAGGGGCCATGCCAGCCAGCCAGGCCTGGGTGACTTGTGATCTCTGAGCTGGGGTGGATTCAACTCTGCAGGAGCACTGAGGGTCTTCCTTGTGTGTTTATGATCACATTGCTCCCTCTGGCACACATGCTCAGACACACACATAAACACACATGTGCACTCTCCCATCCACACCAACACCTTCAGCATCACTGGGATATCGTGAAGGTCTGACACTCGGGGGTTGGGATGGAACTCAGTAGTAGAGCTCTTGCCTCCCCTGCTTAAGAGCCTCATTCCAATCGCTGGTATTGCAGAGACAGAAAGGAGGAGGAAGAAAGGAAGGAAGGAAGAAAGGAAGGAAGGAGGGAAACAAGGGAGAGAGAAAGAATATGAATATAGTGGTGCTGGTGTCCACCACATGTAATTTTAATTTTTCTAGCAACCTCATTGAAAAAGTAAAAAGAAACAACTCAAGGTCATCTCGATAATGGAATTCATTTTACCCAAAATATAAATATATTATTTCCTCACTGAATAATCATTATCAAACTATTTATTATTTTCACGCTATACCCTCAACCCCAGCATGTGTTTTACACTCACGCCACATTTCTGCTTGGACGTGCCACATGTTCAAGGGCTTAGTGCTCTCACGGCTAAGGGTCAGGTATCAGCAGCACAGACATGCATACTGAAGTCTCTACAATGCTAGTAGCCTCTTCTCTGGGGTGGGGGTTTCTGTGTTCTTCTCCACATTTTTCTGTATTTCTGAACTTTCTACAGTGATCATGTACTTCTTCCTGAGTAACGACAAAGCACCAGGCAGGTTGTTAAACCCATCCCGTCAGAGTGGCTCGTGAATGGAAGAGTCAGAGGATGAGGCCAGTTCCTCACGGGCCTAAGCTTCCGGCTTTGGGGTTCACAGCCCAATTCCTTTCTTCCACGATCAAATGGAGGACAAATGAGTCCAACTACCCAATTTTGACACTAATGTGATGCCGAAAGCCTTCGAGGCTGCCGTGGGCGCCAAAACAATCTCAACGGGCTGGAATGGCAGCAGGACTCTAATGAAACCAAATGTACACATAAAATAGTATCTCTCGTCTGGCGTCACAAAGCTAACTGCTCGGATGCAGAAGCATAACAGCCACAGCCGCGCAGCTCATTATTTGAAGGACTCAGGATTCAGCATCAGCCAACCACTGGCAAAGCTGCTCAAAGGGAGTGCAGAGGCTGTGCGAGCAGAAGACAGTCCAGAGCAGGCAGCAGACAGCCCGGGTCTTTGCACAGTGAGTGGGCAGCTAGGGGAGCTGGGCAGCCCTGCCCTGGCTGGACAGGCTGTGGGGGGCAGGGGCGAGGGGCCAAGCCACACCTGCCTGGAAACAGTCCAGAAGCAGCTGCAAGAATGGAAGAGGGTTCCACACATAGAAAACAGGAATTCCCGGGCTCTTAGGTCCATGAGAAAGCACGCAGCCTCCCTCACCGTAAGAACAGATAGAGCAATGCTGAGAGGTATTTTCAGCATTCATGGGGTGGGCAGCCATCCACTGCCAAGGTCATCTGACACCTGGGGCAAATTCTTTTAAGTCCCTCTTCTCTGAATATGTGGATTACTATATTAGTATGAAATATATATATCCTTTCCTACCTTACAGACCAGCCCCTGAGCAAGAGAACAGTGATGCCAGGCAAGGCAAGGATAGGCCAACTGGGGCTGGCATCTCTTTTTTTTTAATGGAACCAGAAATGGAACTCACAACCTCACACTTGCCAGGTAGGCACTGTGCCGCTGAGCTATAACCCCAGCCTGGGGCTGGCATTTTTCCTCTTTAGTTTTCAAGGCTGATTTGTTCTCTGGCTAGGTCTTATTTTCAGGAAACAAGATATGCATATATATGACTTGCCTACAGTAAAAATGAAATAAAGCAAAAGGCTATGATTAAGACCAAAAAAGAAATCCAGTTATTGTTTTCTGTTCCTAAACTTTACTTACGCAATCAATTGTACCAGTAAAAAGGATAAAACTTTACAAAACTTCTTTAACTTTACAAAATATCTACCTATTGATCTGACACAGTAATAAGTGGGAACAGTGAAATTTTTTATTAATTTTGAAGACACTAAAACAATAACAATATAGACAAAAACAAAACAAAGCAAAACAAAAAAAATGATACAGGGTTTCAAAATAAAATGATAGGAATTAACAGTGATTGTTATACTGCATATTGTTATCTTCAACAAATTTGCTCAGATTACCAGATGTAAGAATGTAAGATTGAGGGGCTGGGGATTTAGCTCAGCGGCAAAAGCACCTGCCTGGCAAGTGCAAGGTCGTGAGTTTGGTTCCCGGTACCGGAGAAAAACCAAAACCAAAAAAAAAACCCCAAAAAAGAATGTAAGATTGATCAAAACATGAAAGAGAATAAAAATGATAAAAAAAAGCTTAGAAACTATACAGAGGTTCACTAAACAAGCTGGTAGGAATTCACTAATGGCTGTTATGCTTGCATATTGTTGTCTTCAAATTAGTTGTTCAGTTTACCAGATATAAGCATGCAAAATTGGTCAAAAAAATTTAAGCATTAACTGTTCCTTTCAATAAACCATTAGACAT
>NW_004955533.1:993146-1021884 GCF_000276665.1 Chinchilla lanigera | reverse complement strand
AATTTCATTAAAGAGTTTGAGAAGAATTGCCATTAAATCTTCTCTAAATTTCTTGAAGAATTCAGCTGTGACTCCATCAGGATCATGGCTTTTCTTTGTTGGCAAGTTTTTATTACATTTTCAATTTTGTTGGCTGATTGAGTTATTCAGGGTTTTTATGTCTTCTTCATTCAGCTTTGGTAATTCATATGTATCTAGGAATGTGTCCATTTCCTCTGTGTTTTACATCCTATGAGAGTAAAGATTTTCAAAGTAGGTATTGATGATCTTCTGAATTTCTACAGGATCTGTGGTGATTTTATCCTTTGCATTCCTTTTTTTTTTTTTTTTTTCCGGTACCGGGAACTGAACTCATGACCTTGCACTTGCCAGGCAAGCGCTTTGCCGCTGAGCTAAATCCCCAGCCCCTATCCTTTGCATTCCTTATTGCATGAATTTGAGTTTTTTCTTTGCTTGTTTTCCATAAGTTTGACTAGAAGTTTATCAATGTTATTTATTCTTTCAAAGAACCAACTCTTCACTTCATTAATTCTTTGTATTGTTTTCTTGGTCTCCATTGCTTTAATTTCTGCTCTGATCTTTATAATTTCCTGCCTTCTTTGGGCATTGGGCTTGATTTGCTCTTCTTGTTCTAGAAGCTTAAGGTGCAGCATAGGATTGTTTATTTGTGCTCATTCTGTTTTCCTCTTGTGGGAATTCACTGCTATACATTTCTCTCTGAGGACTGATTTCATCGCATGCCACAGGTTCCTCTAGGTTGTAACTGCATTTTCGTTTGATTGTAAATATTGTTTGATGTCTTCTTTAATTTCGTCTGTGACCCATTGGTTGTTCAGGAGGGTGTTATTTAATTTCCATGTGTTTATGGATTTTTTGTGATTTCTTTTGTCATTAATTTCCAATTTCATTACACTATGGTCTGATAGTATGCATGAGATAATTTCAGTTCCTTTTCATTTACTTAAACATATTCTATGGGCTAGTATATGGTCTATTTTAGAGAATGCCCTGTGTGGAGCTGAGAAGAATGTGTATGCTGATGTTGTTGGGTAGAACACTCTGTCAAGGTCTACTAAGTCCATTTGTTCACAAGTTTGGTTTAGTTCTGTTATTTCTTTGCTGATTTTTTTGTCTAGTTGATCTATCTCTTCATAACAATGGAGTGTTAAAATCCCTAGTTATGATTATGTTACTGCTTGTTTGATTTTTCATGTCTGTTAAAATTTGTCTTAGGGGCTGGGGATTTAGCTCAGCGGCACAGCGCCTGCCTGGCAAGTGTGAGGTCGTAAGTTCAACTCCCGATACCAGAAAAAAAACAAAACAAAACAAAATTTGTCTTACATAGTTGGGTACTCCTGTATTTAGTGCATAGATATTTATGATTGTTATCTCCTCCTCTTGCACTTTTCCCTTAACAAGTATGTAGTGATCTTCTTTATCTTTTTTGATCATTATTGGTTTGAGGTTCACATTGTCTGTAAGCAGAATGTCTGTTCCCACTTTTTTCTAGGTTTCTCTAGCATAGAGTATTGTTTTCCATCCTTTGACTTTCAGTCTATGAATTTCCTTTTAAGTTAAATGTGTTTCTTCTATACTGCATATTGTTGTGTTTCTTGATCCACTCTGCCAGTCTGCTTCTTTTGATTGGTGAATTGAGACCATTTACACTGATGATTATAACTGATATGTATCGGCTTATTTTTGTCATGTTATTTTCCTCCTGTTGGTTCTTCCTTTTCCCCTCTGTTTAATTGCTTGCTCTGCTTGGTGGTTCCTTTCTGTTGCTGTTCTTGAAATTGTTGTCATTTTTATCTCTTTTTAGAATATCTTTTAGTACTCTTTGTAAGGTTGGTTTGGCACTCATGATTTCTTCAATTATTCTTTATTGAGGAAATGTTTTATTTCTCTGTTAACTGTGAAGGATAACTTTGCAGGGTACATTAATCTGGGTCGGAAGTTGTTTTCTTTCAGGACCTGAAATACTTCACTAAAGCTCTTCTTGACTGGATTTGTGTTGAAAAATCTGCCCTGATTCTGATGGGCTTTCCTTTATAGGTGATCTGTTTCTTTTCTCTAACAGCTTTTAATATTCTGGGTTTTTTTGCTGAATTCCTGAGATCTTGATTATTATAAGTCTGGATGTAGATTTATTTTGGTTATGGCTAATTGGAATTCTGTATGCCTCACTTACCTGTATGTCAGATTCTTCTTCCATACTTGGGAAATTTTCTGCTGTTACTTCTGCAAATAGTCTTTTTATGTCATTTGTGTTGACTCCTGCTGTTTCATTGACACTTATTAGTCTTATATTGTTTTTCTTTGCATCATCTTGCAGCTTTGAATTGTTATTTCATGGTTCCTTATTATTTTTAAGAGATCTTTCCTTTCACAATCATTAGCTGAAATGCTGTCTTCAAGGTCTGAATACATATCTTTAGTTTTGTTCAAGCAGTTTTGCCAGCTTTTGATGGCATTTTTAATTTCTTGGATATCTGAATTTGTTTCATGCATTTGAATTCTTTCCTATATTGTTCATTCAAGGTTTCCATCATTTTTCTGTGCTCTTCTATTTTTTATCTACATCTTTAAATGTACTGAGCAAGTCTTTCATTATTTGTGTCATTTCTTTTTTATCTGAGAGATTATTTCTGATCTGATGTGTTCTATGGCCCGATGGAGTTGTTTCTTTACCTCATTTGCTATCATTTCAGAAATTTCAGGTGTATGACTTCCAAGCTCTTCTGTGTTGATGTCTCCTGGACTTATTCTGGGGTGGGGCAGAGGTCTGAGATTGCATTTTTTTCCTTCGTTTTGTCATATTCAAAGATCCAGAGGTTCCCTGGAGCTCAGTCTTACCCTGGTGATGGTGTGGGAGTGGCAGAGCAAGGACTGGAAGGTCCCCAGTGCTCAGTGTGACTCCCACAATAGTGTGTGTGGGTGGGGTGTGGTCTCCAATGCTCCCAAAGCTCTCTGGTGCCCAGCCCAGCTCCCACTCCCATGTGGGAGGGGTGGAGCTTGATCACTGAAGCCACCAAAGCTCTCTGGGGTTTAACCTGACTCCTGAAAAGGTGCAGGGGGTGGCATGGCCACTGAGGCCCCTGAAGCTGTCTTGGGCTCAGTTTGGCCCCCATGTGAGGCCCCTGAAGCTGTCCTGGGCTCATGTTGGCCCCCATGCTGATGGAGAAAAGGGGTGGCTCACCGAGCTTCCCAGAAATTTCTGCTATTAAGCCTTAACTTTTGCAAGTTTTGAAGTTTTCAGTGTCAGCAGAAGCTCCGTGCTCACACAGAAGGGAGGATCGGCCTTGGTCCAGTTCTGTTTCATGCTTACAGTCACTGTGTTATCCTGGCTTATTCTTACTCTAAACACAGAGGCGTGTGGAACCCTGGGTCTGCAGTTCCCACCTGGAAGCAGTTCCCGGCTCCCACTCTTAGCACATCTGGATTCAGAGCCTGTCTGCCCTGACTCTGCTGCCCATATGGCCGAGTTCTCCATGTTAACTTTCATGGACACAGAATGATACAACCACATGCAGGTTATTATGACTCATTGATACGTGCAAATATTATTTAGAATGTAGATTAGTCAAAGATTTTGAAGAGGGTGTTGATCATTGACTCTAGAATTTCCAGTCAGGGTATCAATAAGAAGCACAAGTTTTTCAGGCAGCTTTACTATTGGTTTTGTTTTGTTATATTTGCTTGCTTGCTTTTATGGTGCTGGGATCCAATCCAGGGCTCCAAACATGCTAGGCAAATGCACTACCTGAGCTGCGTTCTCAGCTCCTGTTTTTGGCTCTCAAGTTTTGGATGGGCAGTGGAGTATGCCACTGGGAGGGAGTAGAAACTGGCATATTCTCCACCCCTCTGGAAGAGACTGTGGCACTATCCAAGTCATGATTATATTTATTTTGTCATCGGCAGTTCAACTTCTGGGACTTCACCCCATAGATAACCGAGCACATTTACAAAATAACATCTACACACAATTATTTGTTATGGCTTTGAGTGAAGCTCAGTCCCTCAAACAAATGTCCCTCAAACAGAGACAAGTTATAAAACATGAAAAATTGTGGTGCCTCGCTGTGTGCAGTGCTCTGCTCCCCCCAGGTGGGTGTGAGTCTGAATCAGAGAGTTAACAACGACAAAGTGCAGAGCACAGCGTGAGCACAAATGCTGGCTTTTGTGTAAGAGAGAGTTGAGGTTTGCGCTTAAATGTATGAGTGTTTTTGCACTCCGGAGAGATGTAAAAGAATCTGACCGTAGAGGTGGGGTGAAGAGATGAACAGAGAGATGGAAGAAAGAGGGGGACTGAGAGGGAGAGAAGAAAAAGGAGGAGGAAAAAGAGGAGGAGGAAGAGGAGGAAGAGCAGGAGGAGGAGAAATAAAAGGAGCCTCAGAGGAAACAAATGTGAGGTCTTTGTGTTTGTGGAGGCTCCTTACACTACACTTCTGCCTTTGTACCCAAGGGTAAAAGTAGAACCCCAGCATTGGAACTCAACACAATGTCTAGGGCAGAGGAAAGGGGAAAAGGGAAGGCACAAAAGGAGAATGAACTCAACTCAGCATCTCATCTACTGTTAAAAGACTCAAATGACCTGACTTAAGCTTGGAGGCTCCAGACAAAGTCCACTAGTCTTGCCCTTGAGAGATGAAGAGGCCTGAGAGACCGGCATCCTCAGGTCTTCTTAACATAAGTCACTTAGAAACAACTCCCACCCAGGCCTCCTCTTTGCAGAATGTTGCAAGTTCTACCAAATCAAGGGAATGAAGAAATTCCAGCACAAATTTGCTTTGCCACACTGACTGGTACAGATAAATAGTAGCTATACATTTTAATCTGTTGAGTTTATGTGTTTAATTAAGAACCTATTTGTCTTGTCTTAGTGATAAATGAATCTAGCCTTCTTTCTGTAAACTTCGAAATGTCCCAGTGACTTTCAGTAAATCAGTTTTGATGAGCTCAGTACAAAAGTTGAAAGAACAGGCTAAGTTTACAAAAATGCATATTCTCTGCCTCATTTGACATCAGAAATTGTTTCTCCTGATGCAGTTGAATCAGCATTCTCTTCACAACATGGACTCATCCATTACGGACAATTAATTGGGTTGTAGGATTCAGTTGCATTGATTTTTTTCATTGCTGTCCTTCAACCATTCCAGCTGGCTGAGGCTAATGGCATCTAATCTGTACATCTGTCTGAGCAGAAGGGAACTGATCTGGCTTCAGATGCTCCTAGGAAAGGGCATAAGGCTCGTGAGGGTATCAAATGCAGAAAGGATCAGATCATGTCGGTGCATGTGTTTGGCTACATTTTCATGTGACAGAAAGTAAGTTTGCATCTTTGTCCAAAGTACAGAGAGGGCCCCTTGGAGAGGAAGATTTCTGAAGATTACAGCTACATTATCAGAATCTCGGAAAGTAACACCATTGGGACATCCACTAAGTGGAGAGAAAATTGGTTTCTTGGCTGAAATGAGCAGTGATTTACAAAAGGAGGTATTCTGTTGTTGTAACCGCACATTTATCAAAGAAATAAATGCTTTCACTGGCACTATCGTTCCTATGAAAAGCACTATAGTTCCTATTTCTTCATTTTCTTCAAAAATCACTGATTAAAAATGAGATCTTTAAGGCAATACAATCTAAAATTTACTGGTAAATACCTATGCTGTTTGAGTTGTTTCTGTCTTTGTTAAAATTTTATTACTTTAAACTCCTTTTTTAAAAAAACTTTGGATATTGGTGTATTTATTTGACTTTTTCTTTTGTTGAAAGCATGCTGGATTTGACTAGAATGTAATAAATTTTTTCTAGAGATACAGGAAGAATGGGAAAAAGGGCATTATAGTACTATGTGAAGTAGACTGGGAAGCACATATGAAAAAGGCATTCCAAAAAGTAATAAACTAGTCAATAAAGTTTCAGGATACAAGATCAATGCAAGAGATTCAACTGTGTTTCCATATACTTGCCGTGAACACTCTGAAAATTGAGAAAACAATTCCATTTATAATAATATTAGAAACAATGATACTTAACAAATCTGGCAAAAGTGTAAAACAATCTAAAAACTAATCTAAAACATTTTTAAAGTAAAGAAGGCATACATAAATAGACGTTTCATGTTTACGACCGAAAGATGTATTCTCAAAATGGCAATATATCCCAAATTGACCCACAGTTTCAAGGGCACCAATCGCCCTCAAAACCCCTTGCACGGTCGAGAACCCTCATCCCGTCACTCTCCACCCTTTCTTTTTCTTTTCTTTCTTTCTTTCTTTCTTTCTTTCTTTCTTCTTTCTTTCTTTCTTTCTTTCTTTCTTTCTTTCTTTCTTTCTTTCTTTTTCTTTCTTTCTTTCTTTCTTTTTTTTCTGTCTTTTTTGAGACAGGGTCTCACTATGCAGTTCAGGCTGGTCTTGAGCTCACTTTGTAGCCCAGGCTGGTCTCTAACTCGCAACGATCCTCCTGCCTCAGCCTCCCGAGTGATGGGATTACAGGCGTGCGCCACCACGCCCAGCTCTCCACCCTTGCTGAAGCAGCTCCACAAATCTGTTTTCGGGAATCCCTCTCTACAGGTGTGATAAAAATGCAGTCAGTGCACTGCTCAGCGCCATCCACCAGGAACGCAGGTCTGTAAACCCAGGGCGCTGCGCCCTCCTCCGCCAGCTCCGGCACCGCGTGACTCCGGGCTTTTCCCCGAAGCGAGAATGAGCACAGAGGGGAGACCTGGGAAAGGATTTGGGGCATGCAGGCAGCCAGGACAAGCCAGCGCGCTGCTCCGGCCTCTCCGGGGCGCTCGCGCCCAGCTTCAGCGCGGCCCAGCGCCGCGCCTGTGAGGCCGCTGCTCCCCGGGCCTCGTCCCGAGCCGGCTGCTCCCGACGGCCGCTCACGCAGCCTTGGGCCTCCCGCGCACTGCTCGGTTCCACTTGGACGTCGCCGTTTAAACCGCCTCCTCGCCGCTCCTTCCCACAGGCTCGCCTCGGAGAGGGTCTCCCGCTGTTCTGGAAGGCGCAAGTGTCCTTGGCGGTGGGTTTTTGAAAAGCGTGTTCTTTTCCCTTCGCACCGTGTTATCAGTGCTGGGGTCCCTGGCAGAGCCTGGGGGCACTGCGCCGCCTGTCTTTGGTAGCGGTTACTGCTGGGTTCGCCTTGGCCCCTGCTTATCCTTCCCCAGCGCAAGTCACTCGTGTCCCACGGAGCCAGACCCCCAGGGACTGACTGGCTCCTGGTGTCAAACACAGGCCTGCCAGGGGGCTGCGTCGGGCGGCCCGGGCACCGAGGGCCAGGCTGCACTGCCAGCGCCCCGCAGCCAGCAGGGCCAAAGAGCTCATGAACTCTCAAGGCTGAGACGCTGGTTGTCCCCGGTGCTTGTGGGGTAGACCACTCAAAATGGAGCGGGTTGTGCAAGGCTGTCATGCGTCTAACAGTCAGCGGGTGGCTGGGCTCAGCTGCACTGTTCTGCTGAGTACCGGCCTGGCAGTGACATCCAGCCCTGCTGGATCTGAGCCGTGGCCAGGGGCGGGAATGGGCCGCAGCCGCCAGCATTCGTTCTCTCTCTCTGCTCCCCATCATTTGGTAATCCCATCTGAGTTTCTCTGTGTGAGTTCTGGGCCCTAAAATAGTGACAGGATAAGGCTGCTCGCCCTCCCGAGGAGAGGCCAGAAATGCCGGAGTGGGCCCGGTTATACGGCGACAGCACTCTCAGGCCCTGGTCAGCAGACTCAGCGGCAGGGCACAGCTCTGTGTGAGCGCCGCGGTGGAACGGGGACCTGAGCAAGAGCAAGCCACCTCCTTCCCTTCCCGTCTGCTTTTCTGGGTCTCTGTTACATGCAGCTGAACTTGCACAATAACAGACACCTTTTCTAACAGCAAATCCTGCTTGAGTTTTCGTTTTTCCTAAGCTCTGTTTTACTTTATAGTTACCCAAATTCATTTATTATACATTTGTGTTTTACATACATATTTATACCCAGAGCCAAGTTGATCCTTCGTGGAGACAGAGAAATAAATGTTACAAGTAGATCTTGGAAGTAAAATCATTTACAAACCTCAGAGCACCAGGCTGCTATATAAAGTTGCCAAGGTTCCTAATACAACAGTGTTCCACATTCTTAGACAAACTTAAGACCCCCTGTAATTCCTCAGACTCTTCCTAGACCCCAATCTTCCACCGTCTGCCCAGGTGCCACAGATCTCTAAATTACTCTGTATTTAGCCCAACTTTTTCTATTGTGGCAAAAATAATAACATAAAATTTACCACCCTACATTTTGAGCATATGTTTCAGTAATGTGAAGTATATAACAGTTTTGTGTAAGCAATCTCAAGAACTTTTTCATCTTGCAAAAGAGGAATCTCTGTACCCATTAAAAAAAACTCCCCATCCTGATTTCTATGAAAGTTGTAGTAGTTTACATACCCACCAACAAGGTAGGAGGGGCAAGCTTAAACGCCAAACGGCTTCTCATGTGGGAAATCCAAAGTACAAATAAAGAGCAAAAGAAAAGATAGACAAAAGGAAACAGGAGATAATCTTCTGCAGATAGGAAGAGGACCAGGAGATGGGAGGATGGAGCAGGGGGCAGGGGGCAGGGCGAGGGGATGTGCAGAACCAAATGCCCACAGCGAAAGTTGTCTTGTGTTGCAAACATTCGCCAGTGAATGAAAACTCTCTCCAATCCCCTTCCTCCAATCCCCTGGCTCCCACCTCTCCATTTTCTGTCTCTGTGAATTTGACCGCTCTAGATCCCACCCACACATGGTACCAGACGGCACGGCTTATTGCGCTTTGCATAGTGTCTTCAAGGCTCATTCATGCAGCCTGGGTCAGACTCCCGTTCCTCTCAAGGCTGAGCTGTATTCCAGTGTGCACACACCCCACCGTTTTTGCATCCTCCATCTGGACGTGGACACCTGGCTGCTTCCACCTCTTGCTAGTGTGAATGTGGGTGTGCAAAGGTCAGCTTGCTTGACTCTCCTGAGCCTCTCCAGGCTGCCTCCTTCTCTCTTCCTCTGAGCTCATCTTTCCACACATGTCTGCACCCACACTGTAAGCTCAAATATTCATTCTGGAACACACTGACCAGGCCAACTAACACCCAGGGGATGGCCAAGTATTGGGTCCTCCACAGGGAGGCAGGGGGTGTCACCCACACACACACCTCTGGATCACGTTAGGGTCAGGTCCTGATATTCCTGCCTGCGCTCCAGGAGCCTGTGTCAGGGCAGCTAGTGACAGGAGGACTGGGCTGCTGGGAGCTGTGCATCCAATGCCTGCATTTCTGTGGTCTCTAACTGGGAGTGGCTTTAGGTTTCTGAGTTCCTGTAGTCTTGGGTCATGAGGCATGTGGGAGAGAGTAGTGAGACACCTGACCAGAGAGGGTGGCCGCATAGCCAGGACTTGTGTGAGAGGGAGCAGGAAATCTCATCTGTAACACCAGGAGCAGGGAAAGTCAGAGAGCCCAGCCAAGAAGGTAGAGCTTGCACAGGGGAATAATACAGCATTCAGAAAAACATCCCTTTAGTTGATTTTAAGCCCTATGCCAGTCACTAAGATCCCCAGTATAAGAAAGACATAGCTCCTGCTCTCAAAGAACTGGCAGTCCAGGAAAGAATAGGTTCATGGGTAAATACCTGCGCGGCAGTGGCCAGTGCCCGAGAAGGTCACTGTGGGATAGTGGGGGCCTCAACACTGGACTCCAGGCCTAGCCTAGGACCCTGGGAAGATAGGATTTCATAGGCCCGTGAGGCTGCGGGGAAAGACTGAAGGCAGCATCGAAGGAAAAGAGCACTGTGACCCCGTGCAACTGGAGAAAGGGGCAGGACAGGGACGACGTATCAGCTTTCTTGTCACTGAAACAAAGTACTCAACACTGGAAAGTCAGAGGGGGACAGGTTTATTTTGGTTTACAGTCGCAGTGGGTTTAGTCTGTGGACAGCTGGCTCCAGGGCAGAAAAGGCCTGGCAGTGGAAAGCTGTTCATGCCAAGGTGACCAGGAAATGCAGCAAGAAGTACGGAGCCGAGGACAGAATACACCCTCCCACGTCGCCTCCCAGTGTCCCACACCCTACCATACCCCACCTGCTAACAGCACGTCAGCCACAGCACCCCTGTAATCCAATCACCTTCCAAGCACGTGCGACATTTGGGGGATATTTTAGGTCTAGACCATAATATTCTGCTCCCGGGCCCCAAAATGCACTTAGTCCATCTTTGAGAGTTGCCAAAGTCCTAACAGTTCCAGCGTTACTTAAAAGTCCAAGTTCAAAGTATTTTCTGAGATTCAAGGCAAACTCTTAGCTGTGTCCCCTGTAAAAATGAAGAAGAAGGTTAAACACTTCTAACATATAATGGCACAGGGTAAACAGTCCCATGCCAAAGGGAAGGAGCAGGGGGACACATTGAAATCAGACCAAAGCGAGACAGAAACCTGTCAGGGTCACGTTAAATTCTGCAGCTCCAAGCTCAGCACCTGGGACAGGCTGTGGTGAAGTGTGAGCTCCAAGGTTTGATCATCTGTACCCCAGTGGCACTGCAGTGTGCAGCCCACATGGCCTCTCTCTTGGGCTGGCTCCACTCTTGATACTTTCCTTGGCCGAAGTTTCACATTACGGCATTCCCAACTTCCTGAGTCTCCTTGCAGCTTTGGCTTCACTCCCACAGCTTCGTGCCTCACCCTCTCAGGGACACACTGCCTGGGCCCCCAGGCCTTCTTCTGCAATCCGGATGGAAGCCTCCACGACCCTGTAACTCTTGCATTTTGCATACCCATAAAACCAGGACTGAGGTCTTGATAATAGCAAGGTCAGCTGCCAGTGAGAGCAGTAGCTAACCCCCTTGGGTGATGGCTGTAGGGGCCTTTGAGTGCCTGGATGACAGAGCACTCTGAAACAAATCCTGATAAACAATTCCCTGTGCAGGAAAGCCCAGGAGCTCTCTTTTCAAATGAGAGCTTTACGTGTTTGTACCTCTGACCCAGTGATGGGTGGAATCTCTCTGATTCCTGAGATGCCCTCAACCCATCTTTTCTATTCTCCTATGCAAAATACTTGGTCTCTTCTTAACGCTAATCTTTCCAGCAACCAGTCTCCAGGCCCTTAATTTTGCAGCACTTTCTTTCCCATGAAGTTGCAAATTTTCAAATTATTTTTTTAAAATTTATTTATTATTATTATTAGATTTTATGTATGTGGTGCTGGGGATTGAACCCAGGGCCTTGTGCATGCAAGGCAAGAGCTCTGCCACTGAGCTACATCCCCAGCCCTCAAATTTTCAAATTATTTAGCTCTAGTTTTTGTTCCATATTTTTACTGTACATTTGGGTAAAAGCAGCAGCAGTACATATGCCTGAACATCGGACTGCTTTGAAATTTCTTCCACTAGGTTAACCCACCAACCCTAATCTCAGTCTCTTGCAAAGTCTTAATCATGGGAAAATGAAGACAAATTTTCTGATACCTAGTCCAACTGCCAGTGAAGTCCTCTGTCATTCCCAGCTGAAGTGTCCTGACTGTCTGCAGTCCTTCAGCATTCTGGCCGCCTAAGCTCAGCTTACAACATTCTAGGGCTTTTCTAGCCAGCACCTCCAAAGTTTTTCAAATTCCTCCTCCCACAAACCAGTTCCAATGGCTTATAAACCATTTATAGTAAGGTATAGTCACAGCAATAGCACCACTCCTGAGAGAGAGAGAGAGAAGCCAAGGACAGAGTATACCCTTCCAAGTCACACCCCCAGTGACCCGCCTCCAACCAGGTCCCAATTCCTAGCAGCGTGTCAGCTATAGCACCCTTATGATTCAGTCACCTTCCAAACACATGAGACATCGAGGGGACATTTTAGATTGACATCATAATAGCAAGACAAAAGCTCCTGCGTGCTTGCGGTTGCCGTGAAGGAGACTCCCAGGCTGAGCGGAGAAGCCCCTTCCAACCACAATGAGACAGAAGGAGGAAAAGGAGGAGGGGCCAGGAGGACTGGTTAGGAGACTGTCAGCCCATTTCATCACAGGTGTGAGTCCACGGGCTAGCTCCCAAGTTCCTGCGGAAATGTTAAAAGATATTTTTCAAAGTTTTTAAAGAAAAAAACCAAGCTACACAGATGCCAGATGATAAAATGAAAGTGTGTCATCCACAGGCCAAAGTGAAGGAAATGGCTTCAGGTGCACTAGATGAGGGCATGTGCCCTCAATGTGCCATCCGTAATCACCTCTACCCACGGGTGCACAGCGGAGGCTGGGAGGGTGGATGGGCATGGCACAGACGCAAGGCCTTTGGCAACAGCTGCTGTCTGCCCTGGCTCTGACTTCCATGACACCCAGGGCCCCCTCGGTACAGGTGTGAGCTCAGCACTGCAGGATGCTGCTGACTTGGGTGTCCAACCACCTGTCAGGAACTCCCACACATGTGAGACAGTGACTCCCAGCCTCCAGGAATCTCACTGCCACACGGCTCCAAGTTCCTGCCCTGCTGCTGCCCCCGCCCTCCAGCACGAGAACAACCACTTCCCCTTGCCTTGTGTGCCAGGTGGGTCCCATGTGAGGGCTTTGTCCTGGGCCAGGTGAGACCACAACACAGCCCAAGATTTCCTTATACTGATCAAACGTTGATGTCGTGACACCGCGTGTCCGGCTGTGCTCAGGTTCAGTGAGTGTGAATACGAAACCCATCTAAATACCCCCACAGCATGACGGGAGCAAGCTGCTGTCCCATTTAACAGATGAGTAGCTGAGACTCAGGACAATTAGGTCGCTTGCCCAAGCCCACAGAGTTCACAGTGGAGAGCTGGCCTGAGCCCCAGGGGCCTGGCCTCAGGTTCCCACCATGACCTCTGCTCCAGTGGCCTTTCTGAGTAGGGACTGACCCGAGGAGCAAAGCATCACCATTTGTCCATGAGACACAGGCAGGTAAGACGTGGGAGGACACGTCTAAACAGCTCTAACTTCCCTTTTCAATGATACTGAGTGAATGAATATATAAACATGGAGAAAAAATAACAGGAAAAGAGGAAAGATCCCTTTCAGGTGCGGAATCCTGTCAGAGGGGAAAGTTTCAAAGTTCTGAGGGGAAGAAGGCGACAGGAAGCATTCAGGGGAGACTGAGAACAGGTCCGGTTTTGAGGAAGCAGCATCATAGAATAAGAAGACGAGTCTGACTGCCCCTCCCGGAACAGAGGAGAAAGCGCCCAGGCTTGAGCATGCAGACAAAGTCGGAAGACGCAGCGTTCGTACCTGAGCAACAGCAGACAAAGCTGGTTCCAGATGTAGAGCAGAGGGGCAGAGGAGCAGAACTCAAGAAAGAAGTAATCTGCTTTGAGGGAAAAAATTCAAAACCGAAAGGACAAAGACAGTGAATTGGCACCCAGTCACATCCTGAAGGAAAAGTAAGCTTTCCAGGATCCAGTTTGCAGGCCATCCAGGGAGCTGGGATAGGGTGAAAGACAAAGTCATGTGGCTTCTCCACCACAGCAGGAGTCAGAGGAACCAATGGGGAGCAGATGTTTTTAGGGTGAAAGAGCTGACAGGAAACATATCTTGGTTCATCCTTCTGAGAAAAAAGTACACGATGAATTCTTATGTATTTGTTACTTATTATTTCAAAATAAATTACCCTAAATCAGTGCATTACTCAGGGTTCTCCAGACAAGCAGGTCCAATGGGAGAGATGGGTTGATGGATGGATGGATGGATGTGTGAATGGATAGATACAGAGATACAGATAGGGGCTGGGGATTTAGCTCAGTGGCAAAGCGCCTGTCTGGCAAGAGCAAGGTCGTGAGTTCAGTTCCCATTACCAGAGGGGGGGGAAAAAAAATACAGATATACATAGACATAGATCAGAGAGAGACAGAGTGAGACTTCTTAGGAATGATGGAGGCTGAGAAGTTCCATGACCTGACATCTGCGGGTTAAAGACAAGGAAAACCAGTGATTCGATTTAGTCCACCCCCAAAGGCCTGTGAGCCAGGGGAGCTGATGTGTAAATTCCAGTTCAAGGGCAGAAGAGCAAGGGGCGGGATGCCCAGCTCAAACAGTGAGCAGGAAAGAAGGTAGGGTGCTCCTTTCTGCCTTTGCTCCATCCAGGCCCTGGAGGGGTCGGGCAGTGCCCGAGTGCCCCTGAGGGCCGTCTTCTAGACCCAGTCCACACTGAGAAACACTGCAGCCACACTGGCAGCTGCGTCTAACCTGGTCTCCCCAGGACCACTCGGGCTGACAGAGTTACTGTCGCACGGAGCGCAGCACTAATGGTGCTGGGTTGGGCGGCTCTGGGGCCACCGCGGACACGCTGCTTCTCCCGAGGGTCTGCAGGGCACCAGAGGCTCGGTGTGTGCATCCCCCACCCTCGGCCCTGCATCTCTGGGCACGGTGGAGGCAGAGGGAGGGCAGACGGGCAAGTGCAGATGTGGACCGATGTTGTCCACCCAGCCCCCGGCCGCTGCCCGGCACGGTCACATGGCCAAGGCCACTGCGGAGGGAAGCAGAGAGTGTCTGTGGGCCGGTGTGGACAGGGGCAGGAGCCATCGCTACACTGCGTCCTGCAAGAGGAGGTGATGGGATTAAGGCTGCCGAACAGCAAAGATGAATTATAGTTAGCCTGTGGGACACACAGTGTGAAACGGTTTCTAGTAGCGCACACCTTAACATACATGAAGATCGTGTCTTCAGGGAATTATAAATAAACAATACTGATCTGGAGGCAAAAGTCAAAATAATTTCAAAGAACTGTAGTGTTAAATGGAGGGGGCAGTAAAAGATGAAAAGCATATTAAATTTCTTATTTTATTTTTCTTCCTTTTTTATTTTATGAAAAATAAAACAAAATCTCATAACAAAATAATAAGAGAATAACAGTAATTAATACACTGTGTATCATTATCTTTAAAGTAGTTACTCAGAGTACAAGACATAGAAACAAAAGATTCTCTGTTAAGTAAAAGAAACAGAAAATAGCACAGAACTTTCTTTTCAATGAACTGAGAGAAATGAGTAGTATAAATGAAAAAAAATTGCATGTATGTTAAAATATTTTTGAAACAGTGGAACAGGTAATTTGGGGAATTATTTGAACTTCTCCCTACTTCCTACTTGCTATTTATCTATCTATCTATCTATCTATCTATCTATATATATAAAAGTACTATATAGTACAGTGCATATATATACTTTACAGTATATATCTATACCTTATAATATACATTCATATATTTTTAGATTCTTCTATATGAAAAGCCATGTGATATTTAATCTTGTGTCTGACTTATCACATCTAACATTATATTCTCAAGTTACATCCATTTCCCTACAAATGCCTCAAGTTTATCTGTATTTGTGGCACACTAGCGCTCCATTGTGTGTAATTATCCAGTCATCTGTTGGTAGACATAATTCTGGTCCCAAGATCTAGTTATTATGAATTACACTGCTATAAACATGGATGGGCATGCATCACTCTGGGGTAACTGATGTACTTAACTCTTTTGGGAAGATACCTAGAGGTGGAACGGCTGGGTCCAGTGGAATTTCCATTTTTAGTTTTTTGAGGAATCTCCACACTGATTTCTATAGAAGCTATACTAGTTTTGCATTCCCACCAGCAATGCAGAAGGAGTTCTTTCCCCTACATCCTCATTTGTTATTACAGATTTCTTGTGGGTAGCTATTGTAGCTGCAGTAAGATCGCAGTGTAGTTTTAATTTGCATTTCTCTAGTGGCCAGAGGTGTTGAACATTTTTATTGGCCATTTGTATTTCTTCTGAGAAGTGTCTTTTCATTTTGGTTGCCCATCTTTTTTTGACTGGCCTCTTACTTTGGGGAGTCTAACTTTTTGAGTTCTTTATATATTCTAGATATTAGTCCTCTGTCCAAGGAATGCCTGGCAAAACCTTTTTCCCATTCTGTAGGTTGTCTCTTCACTCTGTTGGTTGATTCCTTTGCTGTGCAGAAGCTCTTTAATTTGGTATGATCCTATTTATTGATTTTTTTTCTTTGTGCCTTTGGGGTTCTGCTTAGATTTTTCATTGAAGCAGAGAAATGCTAGTTCAACCATGTATTTTTCCTCAGTGGTAATAACTAGTATAATAAGATACCTCTGAAACACAAGGGCAAAACATGGCATGAAAATATTAGCAAGAGAACAAAGGAGAGTTTTGGAGGGAAGGGCCTACCAGAGAAAGCACACTGACCAGAGGCAGGTGCTGTGCTGGGGCGCTGTGTGAACGGGGTTAACCTGCTCCAGCACGCCGCACCCCATCAGGCCAGACCTACGACAGCCCTCATTTTGTAGAAGACCCTGAGCTGTCTGAGCAGCTTCCCTGAGCCAGCGCAGCCCGGAAGAAGCAGATGCGGGATTTCACACAGGAGTGAGGGTCTGAAGTCCAGGGTCTCAAATGCAGCTGTTCTCCTTGCGGCCTTACCACATCGCTACCAGCTGTCACCTTGGTCCTCTTGCTTCCCCTCCCGTTTAAAGAAAGGCGGGGGCTGAGGCGAGATGCTGGCCCTCCGGTCCACTGACACCAAGACACGTGTGTGCAACAACCACAGCCCCTGCCAGGCAGTCGCAAGAGCAAACGGACACTTTTCAGAAGAGGGACTCCGCAGGAATGGGATTCGGGATGGGTTGGGGAGGCCACAGCAGCTGTCCCGGGAGGTGACACTTGAGCTGCGATGTGACCAGGAGTCACTGAGGAGGCCACACACAGCAACCCCTCCAGCCCATCCCACCTTCTCCACCCCGACCCGATTTGCTGTATACCTCCGGTCACTTCCTGAGCGCCCTGCACTTGCTGATGTGCCCGTATCCCAGCCCGCGGTGCACGCTGAGCTCCCGGACGGTGCACTCAGGTTGTGTCCGCTCTCTGCTGTCTCTGCAGCCGCTGAAATGGAGCCAGCACACAGCGGACAGCAGGCACATTGCTGCTCCCACAGATGGATTGCGAGGGACAGTGAGTCTCAGAATGCAGCTCAGCTGCCTCCGTCCCTGCCCTGTGCAGCTGCTGCTGTCACGCCCAAGCACACCCCGTGCTGTCACCTACAAGCCCCCAGGGGTGACAGGGGGCCAGTGGGCTGTGTCGTCACAAGCAGTCACCTCCTGAGGTCAGGCAGGACAGAACTCCACGGGGCAAATGCAGGGAGCTAGGAGGGAAGCTGGTTGAAACAGTAACGGGGGACTCTCCGAATCAGAAGAAAACTCCCACCCAGGAAGTTTGTGTGTTACAGGAACACGCTGGGTCCCTTCCTTCTGACAAAGACTCAGCTCCATGCTCAGGGGGCTGAAGTCGTGGCGGGCCTGCACTCACAGGCACTTGAGCAGATGCATTTGCAGGCAGGGTAGTGGGGGGTGGGACCTGAGTCCCCGTCCCCTCCTGTCGCCAGTCCAGTGAACTGTCCTCAACGGAGAAGCGGGCCATCTCCTTCGGAAGCCTTGGCTCACTGTCCACGAGGAGAGGTCGCTGCCCCTGGGAGTGGGGGACACAGGTGTACGAGGGTCTGGCGGGCAAGCGGCTGCTTGGGGACAGGGCTGCCTCCCCCGCCACACTGCATATCCAAAGCGCTGGTGCCTTCCCACAGCCTGGGGCCACTGCAGCTCCCCAGGAAGCGAAGCGGCTCAGAGCGCAGGACAAGTTGTGCCATTTCATTGAAACTTAAAACAACAGGACCCATATGGAGAGGAAATTATTTTTGAAGGACTGAAATGTCTGATTTGCATAACCTGTATTTCTTGTTCGTATTTGCACCCAGTGGGTGTTATGCGAATATTTGAATACTTGATGAAGGATTAATGTAATAATATAATCTGCCAGGCCTCTTATTGTTAAGTGTTCGAGCTGTTTTTCTTTTCTTTCTTTCTTTTTTTTTTTTTCCAAGCTGCTGGTGTCTGGAAACAAGTTTAAAAAGTGTAACGGGTTGGGGAAAATTACAGTGTGTCCTAAAAGTTTACTTTTACCCAAACTATACTTCAGACATTCAGGCACAGACACAAGGCACCTCAGTCTCGGCCTTACTTGGAGACGGTGGCCCACAGCATAGCTGGGGCCCTGGGTCTCGCAGGCCCGGCCTCGGCCTCCTCTTTCGGGGTCAGGCAGGACCCTGGGGGCAGCACACGCCCTCAGCTGGCCGGTGGAGGCCGGCGCACACACTGGCTGTTGGGAGAACGAGACCTGCTTGTCCTATCTCGGTCACCTCACCATTTGTCCCGTGTAGCACCTTCCCTGCGCCCAGAAAAAGACAGGACACTGAAGAAGCCTGGCGTCCGTCCAGCACGCCCCAGCCCACTCCTGGCCCCTCAGAGGTGGAGAACTGTGGCCACCACACCACAGAGCTGCTTCTCCGGGCCCACACCAAGCCCTGAACAAGCAGCTCCAGCCTCTGCCCACGTCGGTGGCCCTGCCTGGTGCCTCCTCTCCCTGAGGGGCTGCAGACACTGATGGTGAACACTGAGGGCCGGAAGGGGGCCCAGCCTCCCTGAGGCCCCACTGGGCAGGTGAGGCAGAGCGGGGAGACTGGGGAGTTTATCATGGGTGGACATCAGGCCCTGCCTCCTGGACCCAGCTTAGGGATCCGAAAAGAAACCGCAAACATAACAACTTCCACCAGGAGAGGGACACAGGCCTGCAGGGGCCTAGGGACTTCTACCTGCTTCCCAGCTCTGAGAGCCAACCGCATGCCTGTCCCCAGCACTCGGGCACACACACCCTCCCCCCCACCCCCTCCCTCTCCTCTTCCACCCCGTGCTCCCCTTCCCCTGGGAAGAAACCAAGACAAATGCCACTGGTGACTGCCTGAGAGACCCTCCCTGAAAACCCCAGGAAAGTGAAACTGCCTCAGAAGGGACCGCATGAGCTGACAGGCTTGACGATGCATCAGCCGCTCAGTACATGAGGGAAAGGCCACATCCTCACACCCTACTCCAGGTGATCTTCATGAGTCTTGCACGCGGGGGACAGCGGTGACATGCAAGTCTCTTGTGGCTGAAACAACCCCTCTCTCCCCAGGGGCCTGGCCGGGCGTTCTTGGTGAGCCTCCCACCCAAGCCATCCTCCCTGCTGGGTGTGTTCAGTGGGTGGTCTGGGGCCCGTGGGGGCCGAGCTGGGTGAGGAGGGCAGAGTCACCCTGGCCAGGTCGCCCCTCAGCAGCTCCCCCCACGGGGCAGGGCCCTGTGCTCGGGACTGGTGATGCCCACCCCTCGTGCTGAGCTCCGGGTGCTGCTGGGCTAGGTTTGCTCAGGGACTCACTGCAGGACAGGAGCGAGATGAGAAGAAGGGGTCGGAGCTGCTGCGGGCCAGCCGGGCCACGGGGCGGGAAGCGCCACCACAGCTGCCCTACACACCCGGCCTCTGCTCTGGACGGGCTGCCCGGGGAGGCACGCAGGCCACATTCCCCCGAGCGTGGCAGGCCACACTCCCCCGAGCGTGGCAGGCTCTCACATTCCCCCGAGCGTGGCAGGCCACATTCCCCCGAGCGTGGCAGGCCCTTCCTGGGGGAGCCGGGGCGGCAGTGCATCTCCAGGCCTCTGCGCTGGTTCTGGAATCGCTGCTGTGTGCCTCGGGGCCTCTTCCGTGATGGAGAACTGGGGGAAGCCTGGTGTCCCCGTGGGAGACGAGCGGGCACAAGAAGTCTCCTGTCAGACCCTTGTCATGCACCAGCCCTGCCTGCCCAGCTTCTGGCCTGGGCCCACGGCCGGCTGCAGATTCCCTGTCCTCCCAGGCCCCCAAGCCGAGGGCCGCTTCCCCTCTCCCACCTGCTCCCTCCTCACAGGGAAAGAGGAGGGACCTCAGCACTGAGGACCTGTCCCTTCACCAAGCTGAAGCTGTGGGGGCCCCCGCCCCGGGACTGGACTTCCTCGGAGACTGAGCTTGGCCCTCAGCCACATGGGGCTCAGCTTCCCCCACCAGGATCCCGAGAAACCAACAGGGGACTGATTGAAAGAAACAAGGCCACCCGCAGCCTCAGGGACAGCCGGGCACCGAGGCTCAGGAGGGGCAGCACCAGGCACAGGTGGCCGGGTCCCCTGCCCGTGGCACTGCTGGGACCAGCTGCCTGTGGCTCTGAGAGGCGGTGACCTCAGGCCAATCTGCCTGGGACCAGGGCCAGGGGCTGCCGGTGCTGAGATCTGCCCCAGGGGGACCACCGTGAGCCCGGCCACCCCGTGGGCTGACAGAGAGGAGCAGAGAGCAGTGAAGCTTCTCTGGGAGCCCGGGGGTGGGATGGGGTGGGACAGGGTGGGACAGGGTGGGCCCTCCCTCCCGTCCCCAGCAGGCTTCTGCTCGCTCAGCCCGTGCCAGACGGCGCCAAGACCAAGAGCAGGAAGTCGTTCCGTTCCCCAGAGAACACGGACTCCCCTCAAACACAGCCCCCCAAGAGGTCCCCACTCCTCCCATTCCCAACCACCCCACACCGCCCACGCGCACCTGCAGGGCACAGCTCTGTGGACGTCCCTGTCACATCCTCCCCACAGACCTCGCCGACCCCACGTGGCCGGTCCTCACCCACACACCTGCTGCGCCATTGTTCAAGCCGTGCGGAGCGCCCTCCCGCGCAGACGGGCCAGCGGACCTCAGTCTGCTCACAGAGTCCTGCGGCCAGCGCTGCGCCTTGATTTCGGCGTATTTTCACTGCCTCAGAGAGAAAGACCACACTCATTATGGAAACTACTGAGCTGTCTGTCTCTGCAGGGCTCTTCATTCTATGTCTTGTACAAATGGAGCCACACAATACGTGGCCTTCTGTGGCCAGCTGTTTTAATGTCATGTGGTGTTTTCAACATGCATCCATGGTCTCGTATGTCTCAAGAGTTCACACCTTTTTGAACTGACGGATACCATTCTAGTACGTGGTTATATAGTCTGTGTCTTTCTCTTCCTTACTGATGGACACGGAGTTGTTTTCATTTTCCTGACCAGTGGGCGTTGCTGCTGTGAACATCTCTACACAAGTTTTCGTGTGGACACAATCTTGCGATGCTCTCAAATGACTGCTTAGTAGGTGACTGCACCATGTTATGGTCCCATGAGGATTCCAGTTTCTTCTTATCCTTGCCAAAACACATTATGGTCTTCTTGCATTTCTGCAGTGGATGTAAAGGAGCACCTCACTGTGATTTTGATTTTGATTTCCCCAGTGATTAAGTGTTAAGCAGCTTTCCATGTGCTTGTTGTCCAGCGTTTGTATGGTGCGAGTGTGTGGTATGCATCTGCGTGATGTGCTGTCTTTAAAGAAATGTGTACTCAAATCCTTTTAAGCTGCATTGTCTGTCCTTTGCTGTTGAGTTATAAATGCCCTTTGTATATTCCCAGTAGAAGAGGAGCGGGGAGGGAGGAGGAGACTCACCGAACCAGGAGGCTTTTAGGGTCACCACTGTCCTTGGGGATGCGCTTTCTGGAGTGGGGTGAGTCCGAGCTCAGTACGCTGGTGGGGAGTGGAAGGTGCAGACCTCACACTCAAGGTGTCGTACAGGGACAGAGGGGGGGAGGGCACAGCGGAGATTGGTAAAATACTGCCTGGGGCTTTACCTTCTCGGTGTCCAGAACTTCATGCTTTGCTGTGAACGTTACTTTATCACAGAGAAGCCTCCCCAGCTGACCCCTTACTGCCTTGGATCCGGAAATATCACGACCCGGTGACCCCGAGCACAGAGCTGGTCAGTACAGGATTAGTGTGTGTTTATGAGTGACATGTGTCCTGTCTGGGAATGACCACCTCACCCCTCAGGGTGAAACGCTTGTTAGGCAGAGTCCTTCCATGGGATTTGGGCAAAGCAGCTATGTTACCCCTGGTGCAAGGCCCACGGCGCTGGCTCGGCCGTGTCGGGGAGCTCACCCTCCGTCATCACTGACAGCACCGGGGGTGGAAGCTGCCAGCTCCCACGCACCCCAGGAGATGCACGAAGGGGTGCTGAGAGTCGGTTCCAGCGCAGGGGGATGGGGTGCTTGGTCCAGACTCGAAAGTTCCGGTGGTGCTGCCTTGGCAGTGGCTGTGCACAGCCCTTGGGCCATCTGTGTGGTGCTGTCAGCGGACTTCTTGATCTCTGCCCCCCACCGGAGGCAGGCCCAGAGCTCCGAGGAAACAGCACTGGGTCTCTGGGTGACTCACCCACAGCCCTGGACGGTGCCACGTGTTTCTCCGAGGTGTCTGGCAGAGAAACAGGCACAGGTCTGGGGGCCGGCCAGCTCTGCGTCTGAGCTCCAACAGTGCCCACAAGATCAAACCCCTGAGACCTCCGCTGCAGTGCCTGCAAGATCGAACCCCTGAGACCTCCGCTGCAGTGCCTGCAAGATCAAACCCCTGAGACCTCCGCTGCGGTGCCTGCAAGATCGAATCCCTGAGACCTCCGCTGCGGTGCTCTTAGGAGAGGAGGCTTTGGGGAGGCGGCCAGGTCACAAGGGCTCACCCTGGTGGTGGGTCTGTCTCCCCTGCGTGGGAGGACGCGTAACCTCACCAGGCTTCATCTTGGGCTTCCCAACCCTTGCTGTGCAAACAATGACTTGGGCTGTTGATGTTCTACCTGGTCCAAGTTGCTTTGTTACAGCGACCCAAACAGCCTAGACACCTGAAGGGAACTGACAGCGGAAGGCTGCGCCGTGCTCCGTGGGGCGCACAGGATCTGTCTGGGTCTCCGATTACATTCCCCCACTCAGCCCACACTTCTCTCCATCGCTTAATGCGGCTGTGGCCACACCAGGTGCAAACGACTTGAGCGTCACTCTGTCCCGCAGGGCTGGACGCTCCACGATCGTCAGCGTGGAGGAGGAACCCGGCCCCCGAGGCTCAGCGGCTCCTGTGACAGTAGAAACCAGAGGACTGTGTCCACCTGCACAACCCTGTGACCACTCTACAGAAGAAGGAATAAACTGCTGCTCCCGTGCTGCTTGGGTTAGGGATAAACAACCTTGCAGCCAGCACCCTTGCTCCCGGGGACTGAGATAGTCCAAAAGGGACAGTGCCACCTGGAGGGTGGAGGGTCACCAGCAGTGGTGACCCTGCAGCCTGGTGCAGACCCCACCACCACCACATCCCAGCAGCACCCAGTGGCTGAGGACCCCCCAACTCACTCACTCATTCATCCTCTGTGTGTCGGGGCCTGGACCGGGCCCTGGACCAGCCACGAACAGGGCAGGGTCCTCGCCTGCATGGAGTTCCCTGTCCCCACCAGACAGCTGGGCTGCCAGGTCAGTCGCTCGCCTGTGGCTGGGATGACCTGCTACTCACCCTCTGTCTCTCCTTTATCTGAATATGGAAGTGCTCTGTGTCCTGATAAGTACTATGACATTTAACGCAATTTTTAGTGCTGCATTAGGGTTAAGAGTCACTAAGTTCTCCACAGTGTGACTATTTTAAAAAGCCACTCTAAGCAATGTTTAAAAGTCTTGTTTGCTTTTATTTCTCCAAACAATGGACTCTGCTATTAACATTCTCGCAGAATGTCTCTGGGTTTCTTAGAAATGTGTTCTTTTCTCCTCTCTTATCCCCCTGAACTTGAGGTGAAATGGCAACCTGGTTAATCTGGAGTAAATTACACCTCAAAAGGAATCTCGGTTATTCCGGGATCAGAGATTCAGGAATGGCCAAACACATGCATACTTGATTTCAGCACCCAAGACTGGACAGCAGCCCCTCATCCTGCTCCACTCAGAGCCTCAGCTCTTATCACCTGTCCTTGGCACAAGGAAGCCTCACCCAGGAGGGGGACTGTGCCTTGGTGCCACCCAGCCAGTGTGGGGAGGGGAGGCTCTGGCGTCAGCCAGGGTCCTGGGATGCATGGGGAGCGGGGGGCTGTAGCTGGACCCACATCAGGGCCACAGCAAATCTCCATCCACATTCTAAGTGTCGAACCCCAAATTCCAGGAGGACACTGACTTCCTCACCATCCTCCTTGACTGTGAGTCTTGGGGGTGGGTGGGCTGTGCTCGGCAGGCTCCTTGGCTTTTCCTCACCCACACCCTCACTTCTTGCACCACCTTGGCCTGGGCCGGGCACCGTGCCTGGGAGCTTTTTCAGGGCTCCGGCTGACGCTGTTCAGTAGGTTTCCGGTCTTCCCTGGAGCAAGGGAACATGGAGGAGCGCCAGCAGCAAAGGAGGGCCGGGCTTCGGGCGTATCTGGCCAGCTCTCCTCTGTCCTCTGTGAGTCAGGACACAGAACTCAGTCTCCGCATCCCAGGAGGGCACTTGCAAAAATTAAGTAACAACTCTCAATAGCTTAGGCCCACGGTGGCCCATGGGGAGCTCTGCCCAGCACCACCCTTCCAGGGCTCAGGCTGCAGCCAGGGGGCTCTCCCAGCCGTGCTGTGCTAGCTCAGCTCTGAGGCCTTGTCCACCACTCTGCAGAAGAGGAGCCTGCACTGGCCGTTACAGGCTGCCGCCGGGAGGGAGCACAACCTCAGCCCACCGGCCAGAGAGTTCGACTTAGACCTCGCTCTGCAGAGAGGGGAGAGCTGGGCAAGCACAGAGCGGGAAGACGCCTTGTAGTCCACCCCAGGTAAATGCTCCTCGCTGCCGGGGGCTGCTCATTTCTTCCTGTGTATTTATTGCGCAAAGCCACACACTACAAAAAATGAATGCGGGTGAGCCCTTGACAATCCCACTACACTGACAAACCCCCACCCTTGGATTCCCTCCCCTCCCGTTCTCTGCCATCTGTACAGGGAAGCTTCTGCGGTGCAGCGTGTCCTTTCACGTCACCCCACACCGCGTGCCATGCATGTCCCCACGCCGCTCCCTCACCACCCGCATTACTGTGCCAACCGCTGCAGTTTATGGGTCAGGGAGCCCCGGCCCTGCAGCTGCATAGCAGGCTCAGCATCATGGGCAGCACATACATCGTCTGTCTTAACCCCAAAACACCCTAAGGTGCGAACGTCAATCTGTGCTCACTCGTGGTGAGCAGCCTGACGCTCAGAGAGGGTGCGCACGGCCCCCGCCATGACAAGGGGAAGAACCAGAATCTGAACCCATGTCGCACTCAGGGCCTGGCATGCCTGGACCATGCTGTGTGCTCTGAGAAGTGCCCCCCCCCCAGGGTCTCATGCCAGCAGAGCCACTGCCCGTGCCCTGTACCCCGGGGACCTCCATTGTGGGCACACAGAGGCCCGGCCCAGAGCCCGCTGCCCAGCACCCGTAGGGCTGTGTGGCAGAGCGGGTGCAGCGTGCATGCTGTGCTCCCCCCAGGACGTCCTGAGGTTCCTGTGAGACATGGTTTTCTCCTCACAGAACGTCAGCCCTCCCGGCAGCTCTTTCAAATCCACCTCCCTCCCCTCTGCTGCCGTTTCTCCTCCCGGCTGCTCCCCTCGGCTGCGCCTGTGTCTCTCGCCCGGCGCAGTAACTCTTCCCTCCCTCGCTCTCAGCTCCTCACTCCCTGCAGACGCCCTCCGGGATGGGCATCCTCCATGCTGCCCAGAGCCCTTCCTCTGGCCCGGGTGCTGAGAACAGGCAGCTGCTTCCTAACGAGGGGCGTGTTCCCACGCGCTCCCCTTCCCTCAAACCTTCCTCCCCAGGGAGGGACCGAGGAGGCCAGCTGGGGGAGCAGCAGGCCCCTTGCAGGTGATGGTGTCCGAGGGAGCGTTCTCTTCTCTCTGTGCCTCCTCCTGCAGGCTGCGTCCCTGGTGGGCAGAGCCGGGGTGGTGGAGACAGCTCACCGCCACACAGCAGCTCCAGTGTGCAACTGGGAGCAATGGGTGTGCAGACACTGCCAGGGCAGGACTCAAGGGACGGGGCGGTGGCTCTGGGAGCTGAGGCTCGAGTCCTGAGACCGTGAACGGTGTAGCCGGCCTCTGCTCTGTTTCTGTCTGCGAAACAGGCACATGTTCCTGCCCCAGTGGTGGAGGAGGAAGGGCTTTGCCCCCTGTGGGCCGTGAGGCTGGGCCAGCAGGTGGGAATCTGCTCCCGCCCCTGACTGACCTCACTTAGGACAGCGGCATCCATCAGCCTCCTGAGACACGGGCGTGGGTGGCTGTCGCCTGCATCCACTGCCCTCTCTCTCCTGCCTGGCCTCCCAGGGCACGGAGCGGCTGGAGCAGGGGCAGAGGCGGAGCCAGCCCTGCAGTGGCCGTGCTGTGTCATCCACAGAGGCAGGAAGCCCAGAGCAGAGACATAAACAGCACCTTGATAAACACCGGCCAACAGCTGGGAATTTTCCAAAGCTTCCCTCAAAAGCACCTCCTTGGCCCATCCAGGGATGGACAGGGAAGGCCAGCGCTGACTAGCAGCTCAGATGCCTGCGCCCTTCTCCTGTGGAGGACAGGAGACCAGAGAGATAGCAGGGGCTGCCCCAAGTCCCAGGCTGGGATGTGCAGGCCTTTTCTAAGGGTCTTGTGTGTCCTTGGCAGGGGCCCAGGAGGCAGCTATCTTCATGAAAACTGGGTTATGGCCAACGAGGACAGAAGCTCAGAGTCAAGCTGTCCCAGGAGACCTGTCCCAGGAGCTTGGGCCTAGCACCTAACACACTGAGGTGGGGGGAGCACCCATCCTCAGCATGAGCCGCATGGGACGCCCAAACGCAGGCCCATCAGGAAACAATGCGGCCCTCCTGAGCACACAGGTTAGGGTAGACAGAGACGGAAGCCAGGCTATGTAAACGTAGATGTCACAGGGTGGGAATGCCCTGGGGTGCTGGGAATTGCTCTCTGTCTGTCAGGGCTGGAGAGGCTTGAGCAAGGGTAGAAAGAACCCAGGAGGAGAGAAAGACCATAGGAGCTTTCAGGATGGTGTTAGTCCGATGGAAAGACATGGATTTCACTGAGTAAAGTGGGAAACCCCTGCAGGTCCCGGGGGAACAGGGCGGTGTTTTCTGGCTCAGGTTTTGAGGGGGTAACCTGACTATTGTTCGGAAGACTGAACCCAGCATGTGTTTTGTAAGAAAAGCCAGTTTAGTTAACTAGGCCTTCCAAGGAGGGACTACGAGAAAGAGCACGAGAAGGGCCCCAGCTTTTTGCAGGGTGGAATCTGCTGGCCGAATCTTGCATGACAGAGTAGGTCTTTGGGTCTGCCCCTCTGGCAGGACCCAGGAGAAGCTCATGTAGCCATCAGCAGAAAGCAGCCTCTCTGCAGATGCAGGGGGATCTGGAGCCTCGGGCCTGGAAGGGGCTTCAGAGGCCAGGCATAACCACACTCCTCACCCCAGACCAGGCATGAACCCCTCAGAAGCCTGCGGGGCAGCAGCTGTGCTGGAAAATGGTAAACAACAGGGATGCAGGGGGAGGAGTCTACTTTCATAGCCTGTGCCAGTTGCTTCAGTGTAAACACAAGTGGCTCTGGGAGCTGTGCAGGCGGGCTGGGGCCACTGTCCCCACCCTTTGCTGATGCTGGACAGAGGCCTCCATTACACCCTGTCCTCCTGGTCAGGAGGCCTTGGAAATGCTCTAGCCCAAATGTTTTTTTGTGAATCCCACCTTGGAGACAAAGAAATTTACAACCCTATAACAATTCCCAACCTTTGTTTCATTTTATTTTTTATTTTGAGACAGGGTCTCAGTCAGTCACTAAGTTGCCCAGGCTGGGCTCAAACTTGTGATCTTCCTGACTCAGCCTACCAGAGTAGTGACATTCTAAGGCATGCACCACCACACCTAGTCAAATGAGACATATTCATACTAAAATATAATTCATGATTGTCTGGGATTCAAACTTAGCTGGATGCTTCTATTTTCCCATGTCTCATGTATAGCAAAATTTGCCCTACTTCGTCATTTATTAAGTCTGTTTACAGTGTCTTTTCCATAAAGAAGGTTTTTTTTGTTTGTTTTATACAATCATATCCACCATTCTTTTCCTTCATGGTTTCATGACATAGAAAGATGTTCAGAATCCCAGGTTCATGACAATTTCCACCTATACATTCACCTAACTTACATTTTATAGCCAGTATTGACTACACGTGGAGCTCGTTTTAGTTTGGGGAACTACATAGAAAATTGGCTGGCTTCCGGCTCCTGGTGAGGACTGTCTGGTTGTCCAGACATCCTTGACTGAAGGCCCATCCGTGCTGTCATCTTGCAGCCCTGCGCCTTGCAGCCCTCTGCTGTCACCCCCGGCTGGTCGCCGCTGTCCCGTTCCTGCGTGGGGGAGCAGTGTGGTGTGGCAGAGAAGGGTGCTCACAGATGCACAGGTCGGGCGGGAAGGAGCCCCGGCCCCCAGTGATCTGAGGCACAGTCCTCCTCCGCCTGGCCTCCGCCTCCCGTCAGGATGCCGCTGCAATGTCATCATCCGCCTCCCAGCGCTGCAGTGATGAAGGAACCCCTTACTGCTGTGAGGAACCCCTGTAACTGGGGAGCCCCGGCCCGGTGTGCATTTATTCATTCGCACAGGCGTGCAGCCCCTCACTACCCAGGGCAGCCCGCTCCCCTTAACTCTCCTTTGCTGCGTTTGTATCCACGGTGCTCTCCTTTCTTCGGAGTGACACCTAGGATCATCAGGTCAGGTTAAGCAGCTGGAATTCAGAGGCGGTTACACTGCGCCTTCAAGCCCCGAGGGCCGGGTGGGTTACAGCGCTCGCCCCTGGTGCCGGAGTAGGGCTCGGGGGTCCTGGTGGCCTCGAGGCTCATCGCGGACCACGTTCCGGACACACCTGTGCTCGGGCCGGGCCGGCTGCGGAGCGAGGAGGGATTTGCACTCGTGCGAGCCGGGAGTGAGCGCAGGGCACACGGTCACCTCGCGCCTGTTCAAAACCTGCGGCTCACCGGCAAGGCCGCGCAGCTCGTTTCCAGCTGGGCAGCGCCCCGCCGCAAGCAGTCTGAGAGTGTCTGCGCCGCGCCCGCTC
>NW_004955533.1:908512-992702 GCF_000276665.1 Chinchilla lanigera | reverse complement strand
GCTGCGGGGCGCGCGGAGGGCCCGCCCGGCTCGCAGGCTCCGCGGGCCGGGGTGGCAACGCTCGGAACCGGGCGGTGCTGCGTCCCGGTGACTCCCTGCCCTGGGCCCCGGGGTTGGGACCTGTGCGCTGCCGGAGTCAGAGTCAGAAATCGCTTCCCCGGGAGCACAGAGCCCAGCGCGCACGGAAGAGGGGTTTGTCTCGGTGCCGTCAGCGAAGGTCACAGTCGATGGAACTTCTGGGCAAAGTTCTGCCGGTGCAGTCTTTCTAAAGAAATGGCAAGTCCCGGTGGGATTTTCTTCTGTTTTGCTGCGAAGGCCTGATCCAAGCTTTCAAATATTTTTTTCCCTTACCAGTGAAGTGGAAAATAATTCCAGGAGTGTTATGAGGAGTCCGTTAGGGAGCTGAAATTGATAAGCGGCTCTTGGCTCGGGAAAGTTTGGGGGAGGGATCTGCCCAGAAGCCCAAGGTCCTCTCCATGTGCACAAGGGTCCCCGCCCGGCGGGATGTGGCTCTGGACCAGAAGACAAAGTTCTGCCAGCCCGGGTGCTGCCTTCCCGGAAAGGTTCCGTTCCAGCCCTGGGCACCAGCTTGCTGGCCTCCTGTTCTGGGCGTCCCCGGGCTCCAGCTCTTCCCTGCTGGAAGGCTCTTCCCTTGTGGAAGACTGGGGCTTCCACCGGACACAGACACAGCCTCAGTCTTTGCACAGCATGTGTGTGTATGTGCGTGCATGCGCATGTGTGTGTGTGAGTGTGTGTCCAGTGAGCTAGGGGTCTGTGCTGGAGGCTCTGGACCCCAGTCCTGCCTCCCTTGTCCTCCCTAAGCTTGTCTTGAGCTGCACGGCAATAACCGAACCTGTGATCTTTGGGAATCTGCAAAATGAGTTCAGGGCGTCCTAGAGTCAGACATCCCCGGCTGGGGATGTGATCATCAAACTGGATTTTGATTAAGGCTCCGTTTTCGGCTCAGCATAAGATATGTACCAGCTTGCAGGGGGGACCTGCAGGCAGAGCCTTACCTCCTTGAGAAAACTGTTCCAAAACAAATGACCTTATGTTTACCCAAAGAGAAAGCATAAGTAAGGTATTCGTTTATTCTGTGTGATCTTTGCCTTCATAGACTCTTGTTCCAAAGGATTAATTTCCTAATCACTTCTTCCCGGAACACTGTTTGTTATTTGTGGAGGAAACACAAGCAATGAATGCATATGGTATAATGTTCCTCTGAATTCAAGTAAGTGTGGAAAATTGTAGCAAATCTCTGGCTGTCAAATAATTAAAATGTAAATCTACCATAAACAAGGTTATGATAGAAAAAAGAGTTTTTAAAAAATAATATATGTAAGCCTTAATTAACCTGAAAAAAAGTACTATAATTCAAGTAGAAATTCAGTGACGGCATGTAGGTTATGTTTGAGGAGCTGTGTATCTTTCCAGTTTATTTCCTCGCTGGGTTAATGAAGGAGGCAGCCATTCTGAATATACTGCGGCTAGTTAATCTTTTTTGACAAATATTTACACTGTCACAGCACGGACTCAAAATCTGCAGCCCTGTGCTTCTTCAAGTGCAGAACTGCTCACCTTCAACCCTACGTATTTCCCAGGTTTAAGTAGGAAATGAGGTGGCATCAAGGCCGAAGTCTTTAAATTACCCTGCCTGGCCGCCACGGGAAGAACCATGTTTATAAATCTGACAGGGCTCCAAGTCTCCGAGGGTAATGTTTCGCATAAGTTCAGATGCTGAAGACCATTATGGCTCTGGATTTTGGCACTTAAGGCTCTGGAATTGGTCCATGTCTGTGAATTTTTAGGTAGCTGAAGTTCATTATTAAAAGTGTTGACATTTTCAGATATTGGACTGTTTTGGAAGGGAGTGTTTCTGAAATGCGTTCTTCTTCTCTTCCCTTCCAAGTTGGCCCTGGGACCTTGTGTGTTTTTTGGGAACTGTGGAAGTCATTTATCCTTTGTGCACAGGGCAGGAGGTGGGGTCTGCGCCGGGCAGATGGGGCTCAGTCGGCTCTGCCACCCACCTGGAGCAAATCCTCTGAGAGTTTCAGTTCTCTTCTGTAAAGCTCAGAATAACCAGTACCAAGTCAGTTCCATGTGTGAAGCACTTACTGTGTACTAAGCATTTTACAACGCTGTCATTTCTCAGAGTGACCATTTTATCCACGTTTCCCTGCTGGGGAAACTAATGGTCAGAGAAATGCCTTGGTGACTCAGGTGGGTCCACCGGGAGAGCTGGTGTTCCAGACCGGATACTTGATTGTGAAGCTTACATTATTCTCACCTACGATGTATCTATGGCATGAGATTGGCCAAAGGAAAACCCTTTGATGTAATCAGCAATGAAAAAAAGGAAGACAGCAAAGAAGGGAAGGAAGGGTAAGCCAGGCTGCGGGTTGGAGCAGGGTCAGTGTGACAGGGACAGATGAGGGCGGCGGGGACAACAAGCTCTTTGTGGGGATGTGGGTCTTAGCTCAGGGTGGCCGGCATGATGCCCTCTGCCTGTCCTCCAGAGCCGGGCAACCAGCAAGTTGCCTGACCCTGCATGGCCTCGTGGTCAGACCCCGCTTCTCTGGCCACACAGCCCCGCCCCCAGCTCCAGTGGGCTCCCTGTGTCCTGGCACCCATGGGTCACGCCAACTGCCCCTGCCCAGAGCGGACACTGCTGGTAGCTCTGGCGCTGTCCCACAGAGCTGGGCCAAGGCCTACAATCCATCTCCTTATTGCCAGGAGCTGGCAGAGCCGTCTCCAGGTGGCACTGAAGGTGGTGGACATGCAGGTGGGGGTGAGCCCGGGGAGAACCCCAGCGGCAAATCCTGGAAGCACTCACTTACCCCTCCCCTGCCGGCCTCCTCCTCCTCCCCACAGCCTTTCTGTAAGCCATGGTGTCTGCAGAACCCGGCTCTGCGCAGCCACACACGGCTGTGCGCAGACACAGCCCGACCTCCAGGTCACTGCTCCCCGCTGCCACGCCTAGACCACCCGGGCTGCTCCTGGACGCCAGCAGCCAGAGCCTTTTCCAAGAACCCTTTGACTGTTCCCCAGAGACAAAGCCCCCCTCATAGGGGCCCCTCAGAGCCATCCTTGCTGGGGGACAAGGGACAGTTTGTGGAAAGAGCTTCCTGTATGTGGAGTGCTGCTAAGCTGGAGCAGGACGGGGAAAGAAGTGATCTAGACGCCCCTGCCGTCGCTGGCTGTATGCACCCATTATGGGACAGGTCTCCCAGGGCAGCAGAGGGACCCCATCATCAGGTTCCCCTGAGCTGGCAGCACTCGGCTGCCGGCCACAGACACATCCCCCACTGCTCCGAGCCCGCTTCCCCCCTTGGCTGAGCAGAGATAGGACTGCGACGTCCTGAGTTTCGGGGGTGCTGGCAGAGCAGAGGTGTGAAATCCACCCACTCAGCTTGTCCCACAGCAGGCCTGGAGAGAGCTGTGTAACATCCAAGCCTGATTCCCAGAGTGGCCATGCGTGTGAGAAGACAGCAGAGAGATGTCCCGAGAGCTGCCCGGGCTGGTGGTAAACGCAGATGCAGGGACCGGACCCCAGGCCCTGCGCTGGGGCTCCCTGACACACAGCTGGCAGTGTACACTTTCTGGAGCTCTGAGAGGCTGTTAGTCGCCTAGAGTCTAAAGTGTGAGAACCACCAACACAGTTGGGCAGACTGGCAGGGTTTGCACCCTTGCCTGACTTAAACTCCAACTTGCTCCAGAAAGGCAAACGCCCTCTTTCCCCTCTAAACGCAGAGACTGCACGTGAACGCCCATGACAGGCTTCCCACGAGGGCATTTAATTTCCTGCTTTCCTCAAAAGTCACGACACTGCCAACCGTCAACGCCGCCTGCAGGCGAGTGACCCTGTCCAGCTGATGTGGCCCCAGTCTCCAGGACAGGACCGGGAGAGCAGCGAAGGACGCAGAGCAAGGCCAGATCTGGAGAGAAGCCAGCCGGTGTCCAGCTCTCCTGCACCTCGGAAGCCCGGAACTGCCTCAGCCGTGCTCTGCCGGGCAGGAGGGGTCTCTGTCCGTCTCCCATCTGTCTGAGGACGGTGGGGTTTTCCATTTTCATAGAAACCGAACTTTGGAATTACGAACAGTTTGCTTTTCTGGAGGACAAAGACATTCATCTCTCAATCCTCGGTCTGTGGGTTCTGAAAACACATTTGCCATTGACTTTGTTCCTGGTTTTTCACGCGGGGCGTCGAAGCCAGGGTCCTGGACACACCAAGTACATGGTGCACAGTGCAGCTACACCTCAGCCTGATTTACTTTTTCAGTTTATTGTTTCTGGAAAAATGCAGTGCTTTTCCGAGTTGCATTGCTAATAAGTGGGACTTCGACAGGACACGGACTCTCCCTGTGCCCCGCCTTCTGCTCCAGTCCAGTTGCCGGGGTGGTGGCAGAGGCTCCTGCAGCCCAGGGGAGACGCTGCGGCCCAGGGGAGACGCTGCGGCCCAGGGGAGACGCTGCGGCCCAGGGGAGACGCTGCGGCCCAGGGGAGACACTGCGGCCCAGGGGAGACGCTGCTCCTCAGGTTTATGTGGTGTGAGGGGCCTGCGCTGGGGGCAGCTGTGCTTGCGCTTCTCTGGGGAAGATCGGCCTGCAGGCTCCCAGCATCCCCTCCACACCAACTGCAGAGGGGCAGCTGTGTCTGGCTTCCTGCTCACTGCTGGAACTGTGCACAGCACCCGTGGCGTGGGCCCCTCCGAGGTGACTTGGAGGAGATGCAGCCAGATCTGTAGCCCTTGTGTGTCCCTGTGTGGGGCATCCAGGCCTCCTCGCTGCATGCTTCTTGGAGCACGGAGTGCCTGAGCCACAGGACCCTGGGCCTCCTGGGCCTCCTGGTCCCCCTGGGCCTCCTGGGCCTCCTGGTCCCCCTGGGCCTCCTGGTCCCCCTGGTCCCCCTGGTCCCCCTGGGCCTCCTGGGCCTCCTGGTCCCCCTGGTCCTCCTGGTCCCCCTGGTCCTCCTGGGCCTCCTGGGCCTCCTGGTCCCCCTGGGCCTCCTGGGCCTCCAGGTCCCCCTGGTCCTCCAGGTCCCCCTGGTCCTCCTGGGCCTCCTGGTCCCCCTGGTGCTGCACTGTGGGGACCACTGCAGTTCTGCTGATTCCTGCACATCCTTCCACGGCATGTTCCTTGCCTTCCCAAGCGCGGGTTCCTGCACGCCTTCTCCAGGGCACTGTGCCTTGGCCTCTCGCTCGCTCCTTGAAGAAGAAAGATATTTGCACAGTCTGAGCAGATCTGCTTTATGTTCAGCAGAAAATATGCAGATATTTTAAAGGGCCCTAAACAGAGGGAGGGATACTCTGCTTTCTCTTCAGACCGTATAAATCTTTCGCCTTTTTAAACAGAGGGAGGTAACTAAGGAGAATGGCTGGACAGGGCCTCGCTTCCCACGCTCCCGGTGCCTGGGAAGGGAGTCGGTCCTCTCTGTGGGCCTGGGAGGCAGAGAGGCACAGGCTCTCAGCAGCCTCG
This sequence comes from Chinchilla lanigera, assembly GCF_000276665.1. Classification (NCBI taxonomy): domain Eukaryota; kingdom Metazoa; phylum Chordata; class Mammalia; order Rodentia; family Chinchillidae; genus Chinchilla; species Chinchilla lanigera. Next base: position 987,228 of record NW_004955533.1, on the reverse strand, counting down.
GGGAAGGGCGGGGAGCAGTGGCAGAGCCAGGCTACTCTTTGCCCCTGGATGCCCCGGCTCTGGGCGCCCCTGCCTCCACCGTGCTCCTTCCAGGGCGTGGCGGTGCCGCCCTCCACACGTGTGAGCCACGTTCCGGGACAAGCACCCCCGAGGGGCGGCTTGCTGCTCCATCGCCAGGAGAAGGCTGGCGGCCTCACCTCACCTCACCGACCGCCAGGGACCCAGCCTTCTTCCCTGCCTCGTGTGTTTCCCTGCGGGGCGAGGAGGGAGGTGACGTCCCCTGAATTTTGCAGGAGAGGAAAGAAGGAGGTGCTGAGGGCCAGCGTCTGGGTCTCTCAGCACACTGCTCCCCAGGCATCCTGAATAGCGGCTGGGCTCTGTCCGGGGCCCGGGTTGCGGCTCGTCATGCGGTGCAGGGTTCCACCCCATGCCTCACAGCACCCAAGTGGCCACCGCGCTTTTCCTTCAGGACTCGGGCTTGGCCCGGAGCGCATGCGTGGTGGCAGTCGGCAAGGACCCCCCTGCCCAGGCGGGAGCCTGTTTTCGTACCTGCTGGGCTACCTGCTGTCTCTTGTGCCACACCCCAGGCTCAGGTGTGACCTGGGGGAAGGGAACTCTGTGTGTGCCAACTGGAATGGCTCACCACGGCCCTCAATGGCTAGGCCGCCCACAGGACGTCCCAGGGATGCCAGGCCAGGCCGTGCTGGCCACACTGACCTGCATCTGTCCTGGGCAGCAGGTCCAGGGAGAAGGGCAGGGACCACTTTTCGGGGCCTCCTTCTGAGTGAAGACGAGGTGGGTCAGAGGAAGCGGAGAATTGGCAGACAGAGCTGCGGCTTCTGTGACCACAGACAGCGTTTCCAAGCCAGGAGAGCAGGAAGGGCCCTCAACACAGAGCAGACAGGTGATGCTGGAGCTTGCCCTGAAAGATGTCCCCGGAGGAATAGGCCTTGGGCCGAAAGGTCTCTGAACCAAGTGGGGAAAGAGTAGATCGTGTTTGGGAAGGTGAAGGATCGGAGAATAAATGTACAGAAGAGGAGGGGTAGAGGCGGGTGGGTCCTTCTGCTGGCATGTCCTCTGCTCTCAGGAAATCCGCACTGGAAATTGGGGTGCCCCTCCCTCCGCATTCAGACCCCACTCATTTCTTAGTGGGAAGCCACCCCCAGCTGCCCGCATAGGCTCCTCCTGCCCTGGCCCTGGGGAGGGGCCTGGCTCAGGGCCTCACTGGTGGCTGGTGGCCGCCCCACCTCTGTCTCCACCGGAGGGGACGGTGACCTCCCTCCGGAGCGTGGGGTGTGTACACTCTGCTGGCTCCAGGGTCTGCGCGCAGCAGCTGGTGCTGCTGTTTCAGCACTTTCCAGCTGGAGTTTGTCTCCCGCCCTGGGGCTCCCTAGGGGCCTGGCCAGGGAGGAGGATCCGGCACAGGAAACGAGGTTTGAGGGGGAGTCTTTGGCCCTGGGACGTTTGGCGCCTTGATTTAGACAGAGACTGCTGCCTGCACACGGGAAAATCACCTCCTGGTTAGTGGCTGTAAAGCCTGTGTTCACTGGAATTACCTTCCTTTAACATGACACTTGCTGCTGATTTTGTATCTCGTACAAGTGACTAATACACAAATGCATCTTCAAGAGCTCTTATCGATGAGTCAGTGAAACAAATCAGCTTCTGAAATCCTGTTCGCCTTACAGCTGTCAGTTCTCAGGGGTTCCAGAGGGTCTCTCCCCAGCGGCTTTGTGTGCTGATCAGGAATTCCGCGCTCTGTGTGGGGCGGAGCGGGGGAGGTGGCAGTGACCCCGTGTGCCATTCAGTGGAGCAAATGGTACAGGCCGTGGGTCAGTCTCACAGGGGATCCTCGCCAGCTCCTCGCTTGGCACCTGGCAGGACAGGCAGAGGAGCGAGTGAGAGAGAGAGCCCTGCCCCACCTGACAGCTAGGTATAGAGGTGGGTGCGGGTTTCACGGCCCTACAGTTTACGCAGCTCAAGGAGTCCTTTTTAATGAAGGAGTACAAAATGTGAAAACAAAACAAGCACAGAAATGAATATTTTTTTTTTATTTTTTTATTTTTTGTCTTTTTGAGACAGGGTCTCGCTGTGCAGTTCAGGCTGGCCTTGAGCTCACTTTGTAGCCCGGGCTGGTCTCAAACTTGCAATGATCCTCCTGCCTCAGCCTCCCGAGTGCTGGGATTACAGGCGTGCACCACCACACCTGGCTTCCAGAACTGAATATTTAGATGAGAAAATAAGTCACAACAAATACAAAGATGAAAAAGATTTAAATTTTGATCGTAAAAAGGTAAAAATATCGCAGACATCCATTCCATAAAAATTAACATATCTTTTTAAAAGAGTTAACTGCTTGATCCACCTCTGTGATATTTTTATACATTTTTAACTGGCCTTTGTACTCTTCTTCAGATGTCGGTTACTTTTCTAAAATCATTTCTGTCCCCGTCAGTCTTCTTGCGTAGTTGATCACAATTTGATTTTTATTGGCTTAGCTTAGAAATTTTTTTCACTCCATAACTCATTACTGCTAATGTCATACAAGTCATGTGTAGGACACCCCCACCAAAGCTCTTTCATACACAAACTGTGAGCCAAGCGTGGTGGTACACACCTATAATCCTGGCTCTTGGGAGGCTGAAACAGGAGGATTGCCAGGAGTCTGAGGCCAACCTGAACCACATAGTGTGACCCTGTCTCAAAAAACCCAAGCAACAACAACAACAACAAAACCCAAATAAAAACTGTGAGATTTCCGCCTTTTTTTTTTTGTACTGGGAATCAAACTCGGGACCTTGTGCTTGCCAGGCAGGCGCTTGTGCTGCTGAGCTGTACCCCCGACCCCCAGAACTGTGAGATCTCTAGGCAGTTCCCACCCTGTTAGGCACCAGTGAGTCGCACGCACGCTTTGCCCTGGTGACAGGTAGCAGCCGGGTGTCATTCACAGCAAGGGCCATGCAAGGGAAGGGCTCCGGGGCTTCTGCCCGCGGCCTCACAGCAGGTGCAGCTCTGCAGCGGGGTGGGGGAGGAGGGGTGGGGTGCTTGGGGTTGGGGGTAGGGGAGTTTTCCTGGAGGAAGGGGCGGTGAGCCCGGCCAAGGAGACGAGGCACACGGGAAGGGGCGCCTCGTCCTGTGGATCCCACCCACAGCTCTCCCAGGCGGCAGCACCCGCCTCTAGAAGGGACGGGAGCGTTGGACTGTGGGCCGCAGCTGGCCCTGCAGCTCAGCTGTGCGCTCGGCTGAGATGATTTGTAGCTTTTAATTTTCCCTGCCGTTTGAAAATGTGGAAACCCCTCCTACCTCAGTGGCTACGGCACAAAGAAGGACAGACAGGCCTGAACCGGCCCACGGCTGTGCTGGGAACCCTGCCCAGCTTGCCCAGCCCTCGGGGCTTGCACAGCCATGGCCCCGGGGTGCTCGGCCCCTGGGTCCCGTCAGGCACGCAGTGTAACTTCAACCTGCGGGATATGGCTCCGTTCCCAGCAACAGCTCAGTCCAGGTGCGTGCCGGGCCACAGGGTGCTCTGCGCACTCTCCCCAGCCAGGCCTGCCCCTAAGTGCTGGGTGCACAGTGCGTCTTAGTCCTCGTGCCTGGCCCACTGGGCCCTTACTGTGCTGTCCCCATTTGCAGAGGAGCAAGCTGAGCCCCAAGGGGGACAAGCACTTGCTCCAAGCCACCGGGCAGGAGGCCAGGGCACCAGCAGCACTGCTGAGGTGGCAACGGAAGGGCTCAGGCTTCCGTGCGGGGGGACACAGCCAGGGCTCCGCGGAGCCAGAGCTGCAGCGCAAGACTTTCCCAAGAGGACGGGCCCGCTGCAGAGGCCAGGCTGGCTGGGACCCTGGGACTCAACTTCCTGCAGCCTCTCCCGTCCAGAGGTGCTGCCCCAGGATGTCCCCTGTCCCCGTCACCCAGGCCCACAGCTGGGCTATGCCAGGGAGTGGATGTGGCATGAGCTCATCCTGAGACGCGGGGCATGGAGGCCACTGCCTGGTCCGCACCTCACAGCGCTCCACAGCCTGCCTCACGGGCACCTCCTGCAGCAGGAGGCAGAACCTGTCCCGAGAGCTTGGGGCCCAGTGCGGTCTACAGAACCCCACGGCCAACCCCTTGGGACTCCCCGGCCTCTAGGGTGAAAGCCCTCCCTCCCCCTGACCTTCTGGGAGACCCTGGAAGGCCGAGGTCGAGCAACCTGCCTGGGGTCACACAGCCAACCGGGGACAGAGGTGCTCACAACCCGACAGACCCCAGCCCCTGCCCTGTGCCTGCTGCTGACGGCAGCTCTCTGATGAAGGCCAGAGGGAGAGGATGAAGCTGGGGTGCCCTGGGAGCAGGCCCGCCTGTGTGGGGCCTGGGGTAGCGACGGTGCGGCTGAGGTCAGGGCGCGGCCCTGTGGAGTCTGTGTGCACGCACAGCCTCTGTCCCTCGCCCACCTCTGCCCGAGCCTCGCCCTGCTCACTTGGATTAAAGCAAAATGTGGTTGACGATTTGTTTTCCAAGCTGCATCCGAACTCTTGGTTTCAGAGGAGCAGCCTCCAAAATTCCAGGTTTCCGTACTCAGTCTCCATCCCCAGCACCTGTCCCGGGAGGCTCCGGGTGCATCTCAGTAGGGCGCTGGGTTTTCTGTCCTCTGTGCAGTCTCTCACTTAGGATGCGTCCACCACACACCAGGCACGTTGCCGGGGGAGATCCAGGCTCGTGGCTTGCTCAGGGTCAGATGGCCCACGGCACAGTCGTCCCTGTCCCGGGGCAGCTGTCCTCCCTGTCTGTGGGGACAGAGGGGCGCAGGCACCCCCTGAGGGTGGCGCAGTTGTGAGAACCTGCAGAACCTGGCTGAGCCAAGGTGGGTTTCCTGGTGTCCTGATAAACATCTTTGCAGGTCCCAGAGAGGGCTGCAGCCAGAACGGACCAGCCTCTGCGGCTGCCTGTGCCGAGGGATCATGTTTCCAGGAGACTCACTCTTCCTGAGAGCCGGAGCCGTGTCAGTCTCTCGCTGCTCCCAGAGCAGGACTGAGTCATCGTGCGGAGTGTGTTTCCACTAGCAGCGTGCGAGCTGGCTTGGGCCGGGCCTGGTGGGCCAAGTGCAGCCCTGAGCCTTTGCGGTGTCTGGACCAGAGGGAAAGGTCCCTGGGGACTCCGTCATCGTGGGGTGTCCCCGAGTCAGAGGAGTGCAGTGGCCCTGGTGTGAGGGAGCCCCGCCATGTGGCCCACAGGACAGGACCCACTCCTGCTTCCACAGCTGGACGGAGGGAGGACTGGCACCCGTGGATGGACACTGCGGAAACAAAACCGTCCACAGCAGCCGAGGTGCTGCTTCGTGTGCCGTGCTGAGCATGTCGATGTACGTTACTTTGCCTCTTCTCAGAGACCCAGCGAGAGCCCCTGGGTCTGTCGTCCGTCCTGAAGACGAGACTGGGCTGAGGGGCTGCGTCGCTGTCTGATGTCACACAGCTGCTCTGCTGGCGTCACCTCCAGGCCACGTGCCCACATCTGCTGCTGTGGGCTGTTCTGAGGCTGCCGCGCCCTGCCGCCCCTCGAGGGCTCTGCGCCTGTAGCCGCAGGGAGGGGGCGTCCTGGACTGCGCAGGCACTGAGGCCTGGGCATGCCTGGCTGTCTCACGGGAGGGAAGCGCCCTGCCTCGCCCGGGAGGCACAGGTTAGCTTTGGGACGGGGTGTGGACAGCCAGGTCACGCGGGGGCCTCTCTGGAGGCTCCCACGAGTGGGAGGCTGGCATCACAGTGTCGGATCTCCCCGCTCATCCGAGGACGGGACTTTACGCTCTGGAGAAGAAAGTTTGATTCTTCCCATGGTCTGGTGAAAGCTCTTTGCCCGGGTTTAGTAACGCAAAAGGCAACACTGCAATCGGACCAGAAAAGTGAGTGCGACTTCCGAGCATGTCTGGGCCCGGGTCTGAGGGAAGCTATTTGGACATCTCCAGACACAGGGCTGTGAGCGGCTCTCCGGACTCCGGGGAGAGACAGGCAGAGGTGCAGGGCCGGGGCCACCCCTGCGCTTGGGCGTTTCCACACCAGGATCCTGGGGCCGCTGTCGCCACCGCAGCCCCGCCCTGCCCACTCGTTCCGGCAGCCTCGCGCCCGCCCGCCAGCGCTCACTGAGTCCCAGGGAAGCTCCGCACAGAAGACGGCTGCTGTGCTCACGTGAGGGGGCGCGTTTCCCTCTCTCCCGCTCGGAGGGTGTGAGCGGGAGCTCGGTCCTCCTGGGCAGCACTGCCGGGGAGGACACCAGAAAAGCGGGAGGGAGGGATGGAGAGCAGGGGCAGGGGAAGGACAACAAGGAAGGAGAAAGAAGGATACTACCAGTTACCGATGTCAGAGTGAAAGGGAAGCGCCACTGGAGATCTGGCCAACGTTTGAAAGTACTGAGAGGGTAGAAGTGGCCCCCGCGTCCATCAGCAGATGAGTGGATGCGAGAAATGTGGCTCGCCTGCACAGTGGAGCGCTGCTCAGCCACGCAGAAGGGCGCACGAGTCCTTTGTAAGAAAATGGAGGCTCCTTGGGTCCATAATTTTTTTTTTTTTTTTGTCTTTTTGAGACAGGGTCTCGCTATGCAGTTCAGGCTGGCCTTGAGCTCACTTTGTAGCCCAGGCTGCTCTCAAACTTGCAACAATCCTCCTGCCTCAGCCTCCCGAGTGCTGGGATTTCAGGTGTGCATCACCACACCCGGCCTAAATCCATACTTTAAAGTGAAATAGATAAGCATAAACACCGCATGGTTTCTCTTACATGAGAAACCGGAAGTATAAATAATTTAAAGAGCAAACTAAAGGCTGGACGGCAGGACTCCGGGGACTGGATCTCTCACATGGGCAAGGGTCGAGACAGAGGTGGAGAGAGGGTGGGCGGGCGAGGGCGGGAGGTGGGGCAAACTAACGAGATGTGCTCCGTCCGTGCCGACGCCTGGCGACGAGGGCGACCGCTGCGCCCTGAGAACATGTGCGGGTAAGACCATTAATGGAGAGCAGCAAGAGCAACGTCAACAGCTTTACATGAAACGAAGCGACGTCTTTAAAACGCAGCAGAGGGTGGCACTGGCTTTGCCTTCCTCAGCTGCCCCTGGTCTCTGTGAAGGCTGGCGCCAGGCCTCGCATCCCCTTGTGCACTACAGGCTGCAGGCCGAGGGCCGGACACTCAGGCCGTGGGGCAGGGGCCACGGGCACCCCCAGGGCACCTTCCCCCAGGGGCCTCGGGGCCTGGAACCCAGACACTCCCCAGAGGGAGCCCAGAGGGTGCCTGAATGTAATGAGAATTGTAAAACCACTGGATCGGAGGAAATTTAAACTGCGATGCACAGCTGGAAACAGTACTTCAGACGGAGGCCAGATGAAGGCATTCCACCCTGTCTGCATAGCAGCAAGGCCGTGTGAGCGATTTCGTTTCCTTACGCTGCTTCATTCCCTAGGGGACAACAGACGTGCCAAAATATACTTTTCAAATATACCAAACACACAATAAGTGAGCAAGTGGTATGATTCATTTAGTTCACTTATGAGAGAGCCAGCAGGCTGGGAAGCTGGGGCTATGACCTGAATGTGTCCTCCCAGAGTTCATATGTTGAGCTTCATCTCACATGCAGTAGTAGTAACAGTGGGGCCATGTGTGTGGCGGGACCCTGGGGACAGGATTAGGGCCCTCACAAGCGCCCCACACAGCTGCTTTGCTCTTCCCTGCCAACACTGACCCCAGAGGCTCCTTGACCTGGGACTTTCAGCCTCCAGCACTGGGAGGAATATATGCAGGTTGTTTATAAGCCTCCGTATTTATAATGTTTTTTAACAGCAGCCCAAACTAAGACAGCCAAAGAGAGCCAGAGAAAGGGAATCTTGGTCGTCACGGTAGGAAGGTTGCTGCGGAAGATTGCTGGTAAGGTACCAACCTGTCGCTGTCCCACTGTGTGGGGCAAAGAGACACTAAGCTTCATGGAAACCCTCCCTGCCATAGAAAACTCTTCACTTTGCTATTGGGGAAAAATCATCTGCATCTCCATCAGTTTTCTACAAGCTATAAATGATGTTCAGAGTTATACAATATTCTAACCAAGGAGCAGGAGCAGGTCTAACTAGGAACCTCAAGGTTCAACCCCAGGGGCTGGGGATTTAGCTCAGTGGCATAGCGCCTGCCTGGCAAGCGCAAAGTCGTGAGTTTAATTCCTGGTACTGGAAACAAACAAACAAACAAAAAGATTCAACCCCAGGGCAGGCGCTGGGCACAGCTCCCAGTGAGAGGCAAGGCAAGGGCCTGCTGTCACCCTTCTGCCCATTTTTAAGTTGTGGAAAATTTTTCTTAACAGAAGTGTGTGAGCGTGTGCATGTGTTTTACCATTTGGGAAGTTATGGATGTTTAAGAAACAGGAACCAGCAGTCCCCGTTCTGATCAGTGGAGACACTGCACCCGCTCACCAGAGGCAGTGAGAAATCATCGTACAGGAGCCCGGCAAGGTGATTTGCATGTGCACTGCTGCAGATCTGGGAGCAGAAACGCGTTTTTACCTTTACGACTCTGTTAACTCCAGATTTCTATGTTGTTCTAGAAATTAGTCAGTTGGTTTGGGGGGCGTGTCTAAAAAGTTAGCCATCATTATTATGAAAGAACGTGGGGTGAAGTCCTCCAAATAATTCTGGGACCCTCTTGCTCCCCACCATGACGCAACCCCCTTGTCCCTAGCCTGCCCAGCCCAGCCCCAGCCCCCAGCACGAGAGGGGAATTGAAACACAGCATGTGCAGCCTCGGTGGGGTGCATTGTGTGAGACCAATGTGAAACGGACCTTTAACTCTGCGTGCTGCACCCCTTGTGTTTGGTGTGCTCAGCCTTCTCCCTGGCCTGCATGAGAACGTGAAGGCAGGGGCGACTCACTCAGCTCTGGCCACCGTATCCACTTGAGAATACTTCAGTCACAGTAGCATTGCTTCTGAAAGGCAGAAGCAAGGGACAGCAGTTGTTCTTACACGTCTTAATTCCCACCAGAAAGCAAGGTCGCGGTTTCTTCCATTCCGTGGAGAGGTGGGTCCCCCAACACTGCACCACCACACAGCCCTGTGATGCTCAGGCTTCACCTGTCACCTTAGAGTAAAGGAGAATAAGATACAGAGCTTCTAGAACTCTGCAGTGATCGACCTGTCCCGGGTGTCCCCTGACTTTCCCATCTCTTGTGGAGCTGTGCAGGGTTTTACTCTGTGTGACTCGTGTCCCACATGTGCCGCGTGTGGCTCACACACACTGGGCTCCACCCTGTTGCAGGTGAGAAGCCGCTGTCACACATGCGGATGTCAGCGCCTCATCAGATTGCTTTCGCATTTCCTCACCCTCGGATGCGTATTTGCCTCAGTGTGACTCAGGAGCAGCGGGCCAAGGACGGTGCCGAGCACTGTGGAAAGGCCCAGTGAGGTCAGTCCCTGCCCTTCTGCCTGGGGACCCGTGGAAGGAAGAGGAGACACAGACAGCAGAGACGTGAGGCATAGGTCGGGCTTCCCAGCTTCGGCCCAGTTTAAGGATCACACGGGGGATTTTCAAAACACCCTGCTATGCACAAGACACCACAACATGGGCCCTACCAGGAGGAGGAAAGCTGTGGAAACCAGAGAGAAGCCCAGCCTGGGGCCCTGTGTGCAGAAGGAATGGCGCTGAGGAAGTGAGGTAAACATGCCTGAGGTCGCAAGGCGGGCAAACACCTCCGAGGTCCTGTGAGTTCCTACCACATGTGCACAGTGAGCAGGGCACTCAGAGGACACCCCGACAGTCACCCTGCCGAGGGACAGGGCACACTGTGGACCTGAAGGCTCTTGTGGCCACTGCCACAAGGACATAATGACGTCAAACAGCCAGAGGTTGACTAGGGGTAGAGGAAGGAGAAGAGGAAAACTGAAGTTCCACAGACTCCTCTGAGGAACAGACTGCTGAGATGTCCCTGGTGGGAAGTAGAAAAGTGGGTGACTATTCAAACTGAGAAGAGACTTGAATGGTGAAGTGTAGGATGGTTCCTAAGTTCAACAGCGTGGGTGCCTGTGAAGGACGTTCAGACAGCTGTAGGAAAGGGTGATTTGACCATGCTGTGTCATCTTGCCTGGATTAAGGAACACCAGAGAGTGGGAAGAGTATACTTCTGCATGGATTGTGGACTCAGGACCTTGGGCTCTGCATCTGTCCCTCACCCTTCCTCTTTGGCACTGATCCCCAGCTGTTTTCTCCACACATCTCGATCAAACCATCTTTGCCCTGACATACCTTTCTGCCATAATATTTCTGCCTTAGACCCAGCCAACCAGCCAACCAGTCCAACCATGGACTGAATTCCCTGAAATTGTGAGCCCCACCAAAAGTTGTTCTTTTAAATTGTGAGTGTGAGGTGCTGTGTTCTACAGATGATATAGAAAATTGGTGCCAGAGATGTGGGGTCATTGTGGTGACTACACCCGCCATGTGGTCTACAAGCCTTTGGAACTAGTTTACAGAAAGAGTTTGGAAAGGTTTTAGAGATGCCAACTAGAGAAACCTTAGAATGCTGCAAGCAGAGCCTGATGAATGACTCTGATCAGAGGTCAGAAGACCAGAATGCTGACAGGAATATGGACAGTAAAGGCCAGGCTCGAGGTTCAGTGAGGAAAAAGGACTCTACTGGCATTCAAGTCTCCTTTCAGTTTGAATAGTCACCCACTTTTCTACTTCCACCAGGGACGTCTCAGTGGTCTGTATTGTATGAAGCTGCGGGAATGAAACTTCAGGTGGAGTGGAGAACCCCAAGAAGTTGAGATGTGTGGAAGCTGGCATGTCTGATGAGTGAAGTGGTTGGCAAGTGAAGCCAACCCAAGAGAGAGGTTGTGTGGGCTGCAGCCAGCAAGGCCACAAGGGAAAGGCCACCCGTGTCCTTGAGCTCACTTCTCACCGCTGTGTGGCCCAGATGCTAAACATAGAAGTAGAGGACTTAATGTTTGCACTGCTGGGCCTCAGTCTTTCTTTGGTCCTATTCTTTCCAATCTGCCTGCTCCTTCTCTTTGGAATGAAATGTTCACCCTGTGGCAGTGTACCTTGGGATCATGTAACCTGTCTTTCATTTTTATGGAAAGTTTACAGCTAGGAGTTTACATTGAGATTTTGACCTCAGCTTTTTAAAACTGCTGGAACTATTGAGACTTTGTTGGGGGATTAATGCGTTTCTACTTGTGGGCAAGATAGATAGTTATGTGAGGTGGAATTGTGAACTTGCTGTTGTCTTTACTGATGTGTCTGGTTGTCAAGTTGACAAGAGTTGGATTGTGACTGTTAATCATGACATGTCAACTTGACTGCACGTAGCAATACCCACGGTGGCGTGACCGTGGGTGCACTGTACTATCCAGTCCCTCACTCCTTTCTCTTGGGTGCTGTTCCCCTGCTGGGCTTTCTAGCCTCTATGAACTAAGCATCTTTGCCCCACTACACCCCCTGCCATGATGTTCCAGTCCGTGCACTGGAGCCAGTCAGTCATGGACTGAATCTCCCAAAACGGTGAACCAAAGTAAACCTCTCTTCCTTCAGTTTGTGGGTGTTGGTACTGTGTCCCAGTGACAGGAAAGTTGACTAATACAGAAAGGCAGGAGCGTTTTCCTTGCCTATCAGTGGAACTGTGAACACAGTTGTTGTGGACCCTTAGTTGCTTGTTTTGCTTTTCTCTGTAACATTAAAGAAGAAGCTAGAATTCAAGAGTCAAGGGAAACATAGGAAATGGTTTATTTCACAAAACAGAAGTAAATTTTGAGTAGCATCTGCTAGATTTGCTCAGTAAAACTCAATAGACTGTGATCCCTAGGAATGAGGTATGAAGACTTGACTTGTTAATAAGCAAGACAGCAGAGAGATGGGGAAATTCAGTTCATTTCAAAGTGGTGATTGATTGCTAATTCCTTTTTCCACTTTTACCACAGAGAAATAACTAAAGAAATAAAAAATAGACACAAGACTCTAGCAAGGTTGGAAAACAAGCAGGGTGTTCTAAGGGGTGCTGGAGACGGGAAGCAGATAGAATCAGACCAACAATTCTGGGGTCAACACTCAGCCCGCCCAGCATAGGACGGGGTCCCCCGTGGAGCCGTAGAGGAGCTCACAGTCGGGTGTCCCGGCTTCAGCAAGGGCGGCCTGGAGCACCCAGCACCGGGGACTGGAGACTACAGAGCCCTGGCATGAGACATCCCTCTGCACACACACGGAAGGTCTGCCAGCTACCGCAGGACCTCCCGCCCGAGCTGCTGCCTGAATGAGCTGGAGGATGTGCCCTGGGGCCCCAGTGGCCAAGGGAACGAGAGAAATGGGGGAGTGGGGGCTCTGCTGCCACAGCTCACTTGCAGGGAGTGGAGATCTTGCAGAAGGGAAAGGTCCTAGAGGTTTTAACCTTCACTGGCATTGTTTGCTTAGTTCCTGCTAACATGTGTCTCCAGCCTAACGCAAATACCTCTTAAGACCTCATCAGCAGGGGGTTGGGGGTGCTGAGCAAGGGGCACCAGGGACTGCAAAAGGCTTGTGGAGTTCTCCCTTAAGCAGTCACCTCAAGCAGCCACCCTGTCTCTTCTTTTTCGTGTATAAAAATCTATATTTTCTTACCAACAACAGTTATAAAATGTAAAAACAAGTTACTGATGATATCAATGCCGTGAATCACAAACTGAGGAATAGCTACACAGAAAAATGTGTTCTCTCAAGAAGGAAATCGTAAATAGGCATGAATGAGAGCTGAACAGCTTTTTCATAAATGTGAGACTCAATATGGTGAGGGTGATAATTCACTAAAGATTAAATTATAAATTCCGTGTAATTATAATCACCATTCGAGTAGAACCCTTCATGGATTTAAGATGATAATCCGAGCATGTATGACCAGTGAGGAGCCAGGTTATCCTTAGTAAAAATTACATGGTGGGGAGCATGGATAGGCATACAGCAAAATGTATGATAAAGCCTCATAGTGCAATTTAGGACAGGGTGGTACTGGCACAGAGAGAGAAGGTAACCAGATTCTGAAGCACAGAGAACCGAGGAGTGGACGGAGAGGAGCGGTGTTTATAAATCACCAGGAGAGAACACATTTGTCAGTACTCAGGGATGAGACCACTGCTGAGCCACATGGGGAGACATAAATCTAAACTCCCACAGGAAAATCAATTCAGATGGATTAGAGACCTCAGGTGAAAGACAGAATTTCAAAATTCTAGAGTATGCGTGTAGGATAAAATATTTATGATACGAGGGCAGGAAATAATTTAAGAAGTCATAAAAATCATTAATTATATAGAGAAAGATTAATGAGCTTTCTATGTTAAAGTTTAAAATATCTGAGCAAAAGATTCTATAAACAAAGGTAAAAGATAAGACAGACTGTAGGGGGGAAATTGCAAAGCATACAGCTAAGGAAGAAATGATATTTAGAATAAATTCCAAGGAACAAACAAACCCAGTAAGCCCAATTCACAAAGGGGAAAACTATAAGCCCAATAAAATTTTGGGAAGGTGTTTTGCATCACTGAGAATCAGAGATGAAGGGACATTCCACCCCAACCCACTGAGTGGCCGGCACTCAGGGCTGATGGTACCAGGTCCTGCTGAGACCATGGAATGGGAGGAGGAGCTTCCGGGGACTGCTGGCATTGGAACAACCACTTTGGAGGGAAGTGACGATGTCCGACAGTTACAGATACTCGCACCCCTATCACACGACTCAGGAGCTCCAGGCCTATTAATGTGTCCTAGGAGACACCTGGTCTCAGGATACTTGTGTAAGAATGCTCAGTGATGCATTTTCATAATTATAAAACTTGATTTTTTTTTTTTTTTTTTTGGTGCTGGGAATCAAACTCAGGCCTCATGCTTGCTAGGCAGGTGCTGTGCTGCTGACCTATATCCCTAGCCCCATAAATTTTAAATAACAAAATTCCATTAATTGGTGAAGAAATAATGAACCATCCTTGGATGGCCCAACTGTTACCAGATTCTGGAGTTCTGTAGACTCTTTCTAGGTTCTTGTTGTCCTGAACAAAGAATTTGACAAGACACATGAAAAAGCTACCACATTTCCCCAAAAATAAGACCTAGCCGGAATGTAAACTTCGGCTATAATTAATAGCAGTCATTATCATGTGATGGCCAGAGCCATGCAGATTACACCTCACCATGCTCTTGCTCTGTGTCTGCTCTGTAAGGCAGGTAAAGCAAGGATAGGCTGATTAAGGCTGGCATTTTTGATTCTCTACTTAGGTTTCATTTCAGAGAAGCCTAGGCCAGGTTTTGCATTTGTTAAAGGTGGGGAAAGAAGTATGCTCTTAGAGTGAGAAGGGGCCACTGAGAGAGGTCACAGTGGCCACAAGGTTAATGCAGAGGTCTTCTGTATCCCTTGTTCTTCAGGCTGACCTCAGAGCCGGGTGGTCTTATCAAAAACCTGCTTGATTTTGCTCCAGAAGAACTGAAGACAGCACTTTCTGACTGGTCCCAGGGGCAGAGGTTGGGAACTGTGTTCTGCACCTGTGTCCTGGACCTCTGGGGTTGAGAGGTCACACCGACTTGTTCAGCCGGTTTGCTATGCCCTAATCTCCTGCCTCACTCCCATTGGCTGCTGTACAGTGGTCAAGGGAATGAACTAGAGGAACTTGTGTTCTCTCCAGATCCCCAGGCTGCAGGCTGGAAGATGGTGTGTGTGCAAGACTGTGACTCAAAGTTTCAAGACCACAGTCCGTAACACTCAGCACAGCCCCTAAAGTCACGCTTGTGTAGCAAAAATACAAAGGTGTGCCTGGTGGGGTATTCTCCAGTGGGGTCTAGCTGGAAGTCACAGTGGGCTGCAGCTGCTTCAGCAAATGTTTCATTTCTTTCTTAAAAGGAGACAAACATGAGAACGCATTAGTATTGGTTAAAATTGTACACTGGCTAGGATACTGGAGGTTGAGGTCCATATTGCCTGTCACCCCCCCCACACACACACACACACAACACAGAAGACAATATGGGCAGAAGGAAAGGTTTATTCAAAGCCAGCTCCAAAGGAGACAGGAAACTCTTTGCCTCAAATGTCAGTCTCCCACGCTCAACTGTGCAAGTGTTTTCCCTGCAAGAAGAGCAGGGAAGGAATTCAAGGGGACAAAAGGCACAAAATGTCCCCACTGTTTACCCCACGCCCCATTCTTGGCCTCTTTCCTCCCTTGGGGGAACTGCCCCAGGCCTTGACCTCCTGGGGCCAGCATCTGTGTATTCCTTTCAGGTGGGTGCTTCAGTTTTCTTGCTAGAGTGTGCCCGTTACTCCTCTGTCCGCTCATCTGAGCCAAGGAGGTGAGCAGTACTGGTTTACACTGTCTCCAGAGGAAGCTGGACAAGCAACCTGTCTCTACAAGAGAAAATAAAATCTTAATTTTTTTAAAATCTTAATTTTAAAAGATTAATTTCACACTCCCTGTTACAGCTGTACAGATATTTTCTGTATTCTAATTTCAAGTTTAAATGTTTTTCAGATAAAATATTGAAAGAAGAAAGGTAATAATATTAAGAAAAGAGGCAAAATAATAATAGGTAAAAATAATGCATTAGAAGGCAAGAGAAAGCATAGAATTGATTGATAATATCAATAATTTTAAAACACAAAGCAGAAAATTCTGATTAAAAGGAAACACAAGTAAATAATACCTACAATAAGAAGTAAGCAAAGAATCACAGCCAAGAAAGACACACAGACACAAAATATGGGAATGACATAATTTCATGTCATGTAGAAGTTGAATATTTATACAAGAGAGACAATTTCCCAAGCAATCATAAGTTTCCCAAATAGCAGTACAGAGAGGCAAATATGTAAATGCACTGGCAATTGTAGAAGAAATTAAAGTATTACCCATCATCCATTTCCTAAAGAAACTGGGTCACACACTCAGTTCAGAAACTAAGAAACATACAATTCTCATCGAAACTATTAGAGCATAGAGAAAGATATAGAAATCTTCCAAATTTGTGCTCAGATATTATCATAGCCTCCATACAAAAATCTAATAAGAACAGCACACAAATAAGCCAGTGGATCCCATTTTTACATAGTGATGGTTGTAATAATATAACAGAAAATGCCCCACCCCCGGCCAGTGTACTTCAGTTTCTTAGTTGCCCAGGTAATTGTTCCTCTTCCAGTTCTGATTGCTTCTGTCTCTTAGAGCAGCTTATCACTGTGATGCACAGCTGGTCACTATGATGGACATTATATAAACCAATCCCCAGTTGAAAAGCCATTCTGCTTTTCTACTTCCTACTTGCTTATCCCATAAAATCCCTAGACCACCAGAGATCAGGGCCTGATGTTCTGGGAATGATCCTGATCAGTGAACCCACTGATGTAAATAAATCTGCCTTCAAATCCGGGAGTTGTGTAGACTCTTTCTAGGTTCTTGGTGTCCTGAACAAAGAATTTGACAAGACACACATTTCATTGTTTCTGCTTGTCATTGCATCTGGTGCATCAGCTAGGAAGACCAACCACGCTGACCTCTTTGGTCACCAGTCATGGCCCTCACAGACGGAGCACGGACCTCTCCAGGTCCCAGGGGGAAGGTGAATGCTCAAGATTTCTCAAGTGCCCTTAGAATTCTGGATGAGGATTCCTGGTTCCCCATTTGAGCAGCTCACATTGGACCCCAAAGGGAGGAGGACATAGTCTGTCTGTCTCTCTGCCTGCTTGCTTACCTAATTCTAGTAAGACCCAGGGGGCACTGCAGTTAGTCAGTCTATCAGTCCTGCTCAGTTGGAGCAGAAGAGGAGCTGGAGGAACTCTTTTTAAGGCCACTCTCAAGGGAAGAAGGGTTGGAATGTTGAACCTCCGAGTGCCTGCTGAATGACTGTGTGAGTGAGTGGAGAGGACAGGATAAGCAACAGGCTGCTCCATCCGTGCACCAAGACTGGGAAGCTCTGGTCATGGTGGCTGACTGGGCCCTCACTGCGGTTCTATGGTGATTGACATATGGCATAACGGAGGCCTCGCACCCTCCTTAGCTAAATTGCGCCTAAGTCCCTGAAAGGGATGTGGCCAGGCAGGCATCTGAGTGGTCTCTCTCTGAGGGCACCCACCCTTTGTCTGTTGCACCATCATTCGAGGGTACACAACACACAGTAGGAAGTCAGAGATGGGAATTAATTAGTCAAAACCCACAGACCCTGACTGCAGGAAAAAGGGCTTTCACAGAGTTAAAAACGAAACCAAACTGCTTCGTGTCTCACAGAAAAAAAAGAAAAACAAAGCCTGTTCTTCCCGAGAATTCCACCTTGGCACCCTCAGCGGCTGTTGCAGCTGCTGCCAACACCTCTAGCTTCACTCCCTGCTCCTGACTCGTCTACTTCCAGCCAGTTGAACCAGTTCCAGCCAGTCATTGCCTGCAGTCAGCTGCAGGGGCCCTCCCTCAGGAGTCTTCTGCTTACAAGTCTGCCCTGGTCATGTAACGCTGACCCGAGATGACTGTCAACAACTCCTTCTGAGTTCCACGTTTTGTCTGAGGAAAATTGGACTGTCAGACCTGACGAATGAGTTGCCATGGCCTTTGCAAAAGGCACATGGCCTAGAACCAACCCCGTTGAGCACTTCTCAAAGACATCAAAAAGGGGGGCAAAGAGCCCAGCAACCGCTGTTACCCAGAAACTTCATAAAAGAAAAGCACTTCATGTCTGTAAGAAAATCCAGTCTGATAGACAACCATACCCTCTGACTATGACTTATAAGGACTATGGATGCTGAAAAGTAAATGCCCATTCAGACTAAAAAATAAGAACTCTCTAAAGCTTCAAGCTGAATCAGAAGACAACAATTTCATCAGGCTGGTGGGCTCACACTAGGCCAAACCAGACTCCCTTCTTCAGCGGGGCCACCAGAGGCCATAGTACCATGACTGGAGCAACTGGGACTCTTGCCTCTTGCCCCTTCTCCCAGGCACAAACTTTCAGCCTGAGAACAACTCCCGAAACATGAATTCCTGTATAAGCTTCTGAGAAGAGACCTCCTCTTCAAATTAGAAGCGAACATCTCCTTCACACTAAGCCAGTCAGCCTCCCTCTCATTTAACCCTACACTTTGAACTTTGACTGTTCCCCAAGAGGAAGGTGGTGCCTGCATCAGCCTGAGACAGATAACCACAACCCTGATGTTCTGAAAGCTCCTCCCAGAGGTGTGGACTAAGTAAGGACTCACCTCCAGGCCTGGCCATTGACTATGTTGCTTCATCACCCCCCCACACACTGCTGTCAGGTGTCACAAGAAGCACAAACAGGCATCCAGCCCCTCACCAGCCTGATAGACTGTTGGTCACCTTGGGAAAGATCTCTGTGCTGTCGACAGTGCAGCCATCACCTTACACTCTGCAGTTCCTGACCCAGACACCCTTTCTGGACCATTCTAGGTTTAACAGGTGCCTTCCTCTGCTTGTGAGTTGCTCCCATGAGCCTCTTCAGCTGGGAAGGTCCTGAGAAAAAAGCCAGCTCATATGGACTCAATTTCCATATGGGGTTAAAAACTCTCCTACTATTTTCTGGAGGCTCTGGCAACAGATTTGTCTCTGTCATGGTCCCCTAATCAAGCAGTATAGACTGCCAAGCTGCTCAAATACACCTCTTCTGCCAGTAAAGCCAGTTGAAGATCTCTAAGCTGCCAATGCAGCCATGATTGTCCTCCATATACACTGCTTCAGCTTCTGCCCCCCACGGCCTGCTGGTACACCTGCCTGGACCTAAAGTAAATGACTTCCGCCTTTGGTTTGCTTCTGTCAGCCAGCCCCTCTTTCCAAAACCCCAGTTCTGGACTCAAAGGTTAACTGACCTGGACTCAACCTTTCTCTTCATTGCACTTCTGATTAATGACACCCTAGCTGCCTGCTGGAAAGGCACAAAAGCTCTGCTACAATATCTGGCAGGAACTGGTTACAAAAAACTCGCACATATTTCTTAGAGTTGTAGGCATCTGTAAAATGTGGATCCTTGAGTTCACAAAAACCATGAGGCTAACTCAGACTGTCAGCCCCTGGGGCACCCCGTGTCCTAAGTACTTGGACTTGGTCACTAAGGGCTGTCTCCCCCTTTGCCTCCACACTCTAACAACAACTGCCCTTCTGATCACAAAAGCTGACAGGCTCACCTTAGACCAAGGTCTAACTGTCCAGGTGCCACGTGCTGTACTGGGATGAACTGTTCTAACAAATGGACCCCTTGACAGATGCTGAGTACACCCTGTTTACGGATGGCGGTAGCTCTGCAAGGAATGAAGTCCAACAGCCTAGATATGTTGTGTTCACCTTGGACAAAACTATTTTGGCCAAAACTGTCCTGCAGGGATGATCTGCACAGCAACCTGCTTCCTGCTGCTGTTTGGAAACCTGCCACCAATGATGCAAAGTAATCCAGTCCAGAAGCCCAAGCCCCCTCTGGGGATCTGATTGACTGAAACATCAACCCCAGCCACCAGTCCTGCACCCACCATGTGTTCTGCAAGCTCAAGCCACTGTGCCTGAATCCATACCCCTGCATCCAGTTCAGGCTTCAGCGTCTGTGTCACCAGCCTCAACCTTCCACTCCCTACCTGTACTGAGAAGACAATAAAAATTTGTAGGGTTCTACTGTAAAAAATCATCCTGAGATATGGCCTACCCTTGATCATTGGTAATGATAAGAGGCCTGCATTTGTAGACAGGCTACAAAGCTCTAGAAAAGTTAAAAAAACTTGTAACTCACACACATGTAACCTAAGTGCATACTAACTACGTCTACAAGTTTCAGAAATCCAGCCTTAGGTCCACTAAAAGATTTACCTGGACCAGACAGCCCACTCTAAGGAGACACACTCGAAGCCCTGCTCTGGTCACTCTGGACACTGGCTGGTCCACACTTGGCTGAAGCCTGAGGACATTGTTCACAGGATGCCGCCATACCTATTCCACTTTATTTTTGTCTTTTCAAGCTGCATACCCCAGTCCTGACTTACCTACCCGCTGCTAGCTGTGGTTTTTGCCTTAAACTCTATGGACAGTTGCCCCAGAAGAATACAACAATCAGTCAAACACTCACATCAGATTAACTCCTTCACTCCCTTGTCAGAGTCAACTTAGGGGGAAACCCTAAAACAAGGAAAACAAACTACAAACTCCTGGTGAGAAAACTTTCAGTCTTGGGGACTCGGCTATCCTGAGATCACTGAGAACCCTAATGTTACTGCTTTTAGTTGGGTCTTGTCTCAAAAGAACACATGTAACATGCCCAGAAAAGATTTGCTGGGGACACTAAAAGAAGGGGGAAATGTAACAAAATGCTCCCCTAGTATACTTCAGTTTCTTTGTGGCCCAGGTAATAGTTTCTGTTCCAGTTGCAGATGCTTCTGTCTCTTAGAAACGGCTGGTCATTGTGATGATACCCTAGATGCCTGCTGGAAAGGCATAAAAGCTCTGCTACAATATCTGGCAGAAATTGGTTACAAAAAACTCGCACAAATTTCTTAGAGTTGTTGGCATCTGTAAAATGTGGATCCTAGGTGCATATTAACTACAGCTGGTCACTGTGATGCACACTGTGTAAACCAATCCTCAGCTGACAAGCCATTCTGCCTCTGTACTTCCTGACTGCTTATCCCATAAAAACCCTAGACCACCAGAGATCAGGGCCTGATATTCTGGTAATGATCCTGATCAGTGCCTATCGACATGAATAAATCTGCCTCCAAGTCCTGGGTATCATTTCAGTGTTTCTGCTTGCCATTGCAATAACTCTAGATAAAATATTAACATTTGAATCTAGCTATGTAGTATTTTAAAAATAGTATAGCAAAGCAGGTTTATTCTAGGGTATAGATTTGGTTCAACATTAAGCTATCTATTCAAGACAAAGGAGAAAAACATGTTTATCTCATAAAAATCCTGAATATCATTAGAATACCAGAACTAGTAAGATAGACTCTGTCTGGGAGTGACATTTTTAAAAGGGCTGGGTTGTAGCTCAGTGGAGAGTGCTGCCCAGTGTGTACAAGGCCCTGGCTTCCACCTCCCTCCCCCCAAGAAGACCAGCTGGTATCCACTGAGTGTTTATAGTGTGTCACGTGCTTCTTTTAATCTTCACAGTAATCTTATGAGGCCAGTATTAGTATCATCTCCACCTCTTCATGTAAAGGAGCTTCATTTAGAGAGTGTAAATACTTTGTTCAGGCTAGTAGAAACTTCCTTAACTTCATAAAAATCATCATAATGGAAAAATCATCATAATGATGGAAACAAGGATCCTGCCCCTTGCCTTTTTGGATTTCCACTGGGTCTGACCCCTGAGAGTCTTGTCTCAATTTCCTAGATTTTTCTTTAAGTCCCAGACTTTATTTGTGCTACTCAGCCTGCAGCGGGACAGGGGCCTGGCATGTATTGGTGCAGAGAGGAAAAACATGAAGATAAATTTTGTCCCTTGTGTCCTTGTGCTGGAGCCTTCTGTGCACTGGAACCAATTCAAGGGAACCAAGTCGAGAGACTTCAGTGCAGTGTCACAGGCTCACCATAGCCACCAGCAACCAGACTCCCAGGGACCCTCGGCCCAGACATTCACCTGATCTGAGCCCTGGTCTCTCCAGCTCTGCAGTAATGACACTGGTCACTGGTTCTGGGTCTATATTCAAAGACCAATGGTCTAAAAGCAAGGCTCAAATTACTTCTGCAATTACAGCAAAGCAGATGCAGCCTGTGACACCCTGCTACTATTTAGCCGGAGTGAAATCCACGAAGGGATTGTGGACATCTCAATTCATGGCTGGACACCAGTGAAATAGATTCTTGGAAAAGAAATATCTCTCTTCTAGGTCACAAACCTTTGGGCTTTTGTCAGTTTACAGGGACACAGGAATTCATTATGTGTAGCTCTGTGGAGGAACTTGCATCCCTTCAGGGGAAGTGCTGTCAAATGAGAGTATGCCCTCTTGCCATGTGTCTAAGATGAGCAAAACAAGAGACATATGCTCAGTGCCGCTTGGTGAAGCCCTGGAGAGAACAGTCACAACCCTCTGAGTTTTCCAATGAGGATGAGATAGAGATAGACTATTTAAATGTGATCTGAGTGCTGTATAGTAGAATAGTCGAAGAGGTGGAAACGTAGCATCTGCTTCCGAGAAATCAAAAATAAATGAGCTGCCCTTGGAAGGTGCTGGCAGAGTGGTACATCCACAAGGTGCCGGGGGGCCTTGTGAGAGGAAGCTGGTGAGACTCCTCTCTCCCTTCCCAAGATCCAAGGTTCAGAAGTTGACCTTGGTGGCCCACAGTGTCCCTAAGCAAAGTCCAGATGGAGGAGAGATCTGACATGAAGTCACTGTGGAGGTATCAGGCATGAGGCTGGGATGGGCCATGCTCTGACCTGGCATGGACTCCAGAGGCTGTACAGGTCCCAAGCCAGAAACCCAGGAGGCCCACTCGTATCCCCGAAATGCAGTGCACCCTTATAAGTGACCTGGGGTGCTCTGACCTTGGAACTCTTGGCAGGTAGCAAGCGTGCTGGGAATCCCTACCATACTCCGAAGGCCATGAAAAGCCAGGGGGACCAGCCAGAGTGGGCTTCCTAATTATCAGTCACTTCCCCTGGCAGTGCTTTGCTCTCGGGGTGCCCCATGTGGAAGGCAGGTGCAGACTGGCCCTGTGGTCATGCATAAGCATGCTGGGGACCTCCTTAACCATAAGCAGCATTCTCAAGACAAGTGATGTTGGAGCTGGAGCCGCTTGCTGGGAATGTTTACAGGAAACACGTTCCTGTCCTCTTGCACCCAAAGTGGCCAGGAGACACATGTCTGTTAGGAGCACCAAGGGGGAGCCTGAAGGTGCCATTGAGCTGTGCCTAGCTCTCAGACCAGGTGCAATGGCCCTGTTCCCATGGCTCCAAGGGCAGGCACGGTGCCCTCAAGGATGTGGGCAGCCTCCTGGACCTGGCCTGGGCAGCTGTGGCCCTAACCACCCTGGGCCACACAGATGCCTGACCAACAGTCCTCCTAGGTTGTTTTGGGGCTCCACATTTTGTTTTGAACCAGTTCTGACTGAATATCTTTCCTGCGTGAAAGCGTGCTTGTGGCTGAGGCTGTCGTGTGTCTTGCTGAGTTTTAGATCTGTGTGCTCCATCACAGTCGGTCTTCAGAGCTCTGTGCCTCTGTCCCATCCTCATGTCCACTGGTTTGCTGTTGCTTTTTTCCTACATTAAACTTGTCAGTTTGTTTAGGTTCAGAGTATTCCAAAGAATGTTCCTGAGGGTTTATGTTCAATTCCGTGGATTTTGTTTGGTGCACTGTTAACTTCGCTTATTGCCTCATGACCTCATCTCCCAGGTTTTCTTGATGCTGTTTGTGCAGCTGCCTTGGCTGGCTCTTTATTTCACTCAAGTCCTTTTGTTCAAAGATGAAGCCCATGATCTGCCCGAGCGCGGCAGATGGCCGTCCCTGCCCTCATTCTGCAAGTCTGCTGCGTGGTGCTCCCCAGAGCAGCTTCCCAATGTCCTGAGAGTGCAGCTGGGTTTTCTCATTGACTCGGTAATTATTTTTAGTGTTAGTTAAATCAAGAAGCTCATGGGTTTGAAGCTTGTGGTTAGAAGCAGGCTATACAATTTCTACTTTTTAAGTTTTATGGTATCTTCCTTATACATTTGTATTAAATCATTTCTGTTCTGTGGACATAAGAAAATAATGTCCAAGATTAATTCATGGGGAAGAGGAATGGGATGTGGCACATACAGTGACTTCAAGAGCTGGATGATTCTGTTGTGAGCTTTTCAGCAAGTCATCCAGAGAAGAAATGTATGCCCTGCTGGAACACACTTGAACTTTTCCTTTAGTTTTAGTTTGTAATTTTCCTTTAGTTTAGTTTAGTTTCTAGCTGGAAACCACTCTATTAAGAAGTGGAAATACCTGGGCATGGTGACACATGATGGTAGTCCCCACAGTCTGGGAAGCTGAGGCAGGAGGATCACAAGTTCAAGCCCAGCCTGGGTACTTTAGAGCTTAGTAAGAACTTACCTCAAGTTTTAAAAAATTTGTAAGAGCTAGAAATAGCTCTGCAGAGAAGTCACACTTACTACTTCATTGATTTTTGAGAACTTGGCCCTAACTCCTCCTGTCATGGTTGTGATTTGCTGTGTCTTTTAGCTTATGGATTACATTATGCAGAGATTTTCTATCATTTTTCCAGCATTATCTTTAAGTGTGCAAGCACATATTATGAAGCTACACTTTTGTATAAATTTATGCTATGAATATTAAAACAAAACAATAGCAGCTTTAACCAAATAACATAAATTATTTAATCTCCTTCCACCCTCTCCCATAAATTTTTATTAAAATAATGTGGAATTTTAAGACACAAAATCTTACCATAAAGCCTTTGTGCTAAGTGATTTTTTCAAAATGTATTTTTAACATTGTTATGGTTTGTGCCTGGATGTCCCCCCCAAAGCCTCATGCAGTCATGGGGTAGGCTTCTAGAGTTTGTGATTAATTCATAGTCCAGTGCTGGGATTGTGGGTGTGAATCCTACACCTGCCCTAGGGCAGGCAGCCTGTGTACAATATAAGAGAGGGAAAGAGGCTTGTTCTTGCTGCTCCTCCTTTTTTACTCGTGTAGCTTTTGCTGTCTTCCACTGCCATGAACTGTTGCCCTCTGCCATGTGCCACTCTGCCTCAGAGCCAGCTGAGTATGGATTGAAACCTCCACAAACTGAGCTAATTCCTTAATTTTGGGCATCAGGTATTTTGTCTCAGCAATGAGAGAAAAGTAACCAAGGCAGAATTTGGTACTGGAGGAATGGAGTCATGCTGTGAATGTACCTGACCATGTAGTTCAAGAGCCTTTAGGAATGGTTTGTGGGAAGAGTTTGGAAAGGCTCAGAGATGTTGCCTGAAAGAGTAGAGCTGGAATGCCTTAGGCTGTTCTGTATGGGAGATTCTGGTGAGAGCTCAGAAGACCAGAGGCTGATAGAAATCCTGCCAGTAAAGACCAGGCTCTGGAGGTTTCTGCTGGGAAGAAGGACTTTATTGGGTGCTGGACTCCAGATGGTATGTGTTATGGTTTGGCAGAAAGTTGGTCTGCATTTTGCTCATGCCCAGAGATTTCCTGAGATTATGATTAAGGGCATCGGACATATTAATCTGGCAAAAGAAATTTCAAGGCAATCAGATGTTGAGGTGGTGGCATGGCTGTTGTTGGGGGCTTTTAGCCAGATTTATGTTGAGAATCAAGAGCAAAGAGCTCAGCAGAATGATTTAAAATGTTGTGAGTTTGGCCAGAAAGGAAGCTCTAGTAAACCTGTGGACTGCAAAGGTAAAGCTGAGGAGATCTTGATTGCTGGGAAGGAACACAAGAACACAAAAGATGGCCTGAGGGCATCACAAGAAGCAGCAAGTCTCTACCCTTTGCAGTCTCAAAACTGCAAGAGTGAAAGACTTTGCTTTGATTAGAAAGCCACAGAGTGCCATGTTGCAGAATGGCAGCAGCATAGAGAATTTGCTCCTCAGAATTGGATTCAGAGTGCCCAGAGATCCAGGCACTTGACCCCTACAGCCAAGAGAGAAGAAAGCCTGGCTACTGCTCCAGCTGGCAGCAGACCTTGGCATCACCCACGTGGTGCTGGTTTTAGGCACACGCAGAATGGAAGAGTTGTGAGGTTAAAAAAACTTCCACCTCAATTTCAGAAGGCCTGGGAGGCCAGGCAGTGTGCCCCTGCGAGGGCAGGGTGTGAAGCTGTGAATGAGAAGCCTGAAGTGCAGTGGAGACCCCAGAAGGCTGGAAAAGCCAGAAATGTGGATTGTCTGAGGAAAGCTGCAAGGAGGGAGCAAAGCAGGCCTAAGAGAGATGCCATGGGACCTACAACCACTAGGAGTGCCACAGAGGCGGAGCCACATGGAGCTCACAATTTGCCACAGATTGCCTCACATGTTGCACATGGAACCACAGGACTTAGTGTTAGCCCTGCTGGATTTTGGACTTGCTTTGGTCCCAATGCTCTGTATCCCCCTGTTTCTACCTTTTGGAATGGTAAGATTTATCTTGTGCCACTGAATGTTGGAAGTGTGTAACTTTTCATTTGTACAGGGGCTTGCAGCTAAGAGTTTGCCTTACATCCCAGAGACTTGGGACTTGGACTTTTCAGCAATACTGAAACTCTTAGGACTTTGGCAACTCTTAGAAATGGACTAAATGCCTTTTGCATGAAGAGAAGCACATGAGTCTTTGAGGGTCCAGGGGTGGAATGTTATGGTTTGTGTCTGGATGTCACCCCAAAGCCTCATGCAGTCATGGGGCAGGCTCCTGGAGTTTATGATTGATCCATGGTCCAATGCAGGGACTGTGGGTGTGAGTGCTACACCCGCCTTGGGGCAGATAGTTTGCATACAATCTAAGGAAGGGAAAGAGGCTGCTTGCTGCTACACCTCCCCTTTTGGCCCTTGTTGCTTTTGCTGTCTTCTGCCGCTATGAACTGTTGCCTTCTGCCATGTGCCACTCTGCCTTTGAGCCAGTCAAGTATGGACTGAAACCTCCACAAACTGAGCTAAATAAATCTTTCCTCCCTTAATTTTGGGTGTCAGATATTTTGTCTCAGCAATGAGAGAAAAGTAACCAAGACAGTGGGAGAGGCCTCTTCAAGAACACTTGTCCTGCTAGGAGGGTTTGTGAATGTCTTGCATGCATATGACAAGTATTTAAAACCCTAATGTCAGAAAATGTCTGTGTGTGTTACTCTTAGAGCATAATAGCACCACTCATTATACAATTCTCTGTTTATAATCTTCCCCTTCACAATCCTAAAACCAAGCCTCCTCATCCTCAAGCATTTGGCGCTGTGGAGGAGACTTGAGGACAGTCTGTGGACCCAGTGTTCTTCCTCTGTGGATAACCTTCCCCTTCTCTCTTTCTACCCTGATAGGACTGTCTTCGAGATTACCAAGAAAAATGTTGTTGTAGATCTTTTCCATTAGAAATGTTTTACATGCAGTTAATCCTTTTCAACTGAAGATGAAGGTTTTCATCAACTCAGGGATTTTTTTCTTGTAATTTATCCTCTCTCTCAATTTTAGCACTTTTTGCTACCCAGATAGGTTCTGAATCCTTGAGGGCAAAATCTAGGTCTAATATAACCGTGTGCTTTCCTCACCTGGGTAGCAGTGGAAGTTTGGGATAAATCCAGGGGTTACTGTTCTCCTGTCTCAATTCAGGTTACCCCACAGCAGGTCCAAGACAGTGATTTGTGCACAAGGATTTATATGGCAAGTGCTCCCAGAAGAAGTTAGCAGAGCAGAGGAGGGAAGCTGGCAGGGCCAAGCATGAGGGAAGCTTGGCAAGGAGGCAGCTTCAGGGAAAGACAGGTGTGACCAGCTCCAGGTGCTCTGGGGTATAAACTGCACAGCTGAGTTTGTCCTTTGTATTAGTCAGCTTTGCACCACTGTGACAAAATGCCTGATGAACACAATTTAAAGAAGTCAAGGTTTACTTTGGGTCATGACTTCAGAGGCTTCAGTTCATGGCGTAGGATGCCAAGGAAGGAGCACATGGCAGAGGGCCTTGAAGAAGAAAGCTGCTTACCTCATGGCAGGCAGGAAGCAGAGTGGAACAGAAGGCCAGAGAAGAAGGGGTTGGGAGCAGGTGTGACCTGCACAGCCATACCTCAGTGACCTGTCTCTTCCCATCAGACCCCACCTGCTATCGCTCATTGGCTATGAACCCACCAATGGATTAATCCACTGATGACATCAGTGCCCCAGTGATTGAATCGTCTCTCTAGGTCCCACCTCTGAACACCATGAGAGCCATCAATGCAGGAGTCTTGGGGGATATTTCACATTTAAACCATGACATCCCCCTAAACACACTGAGTGGGACCTCCATACTCCCCCCAGAATTGGTCACCCACCATGCGCCACCCCAAGGTGACATGAACTCTCAGGCACCTTTGGCTTTTGCACGTGCATGGAGATGTAATGGCCAGGAGCAGGTTTCTGGGAGGCCATAGGTGTAGCTGCTGGAAGAAAATCACGCACACAGGGGTTGTGTGAGTGGGATGGTGGGGGGACCCAGGGAAACCCGAGGGAGACCAGTGGCAGAAACATCCCAGTGTGGGAGGATGCCGCAGTGGTTACGGTGGCTTACAAAACTGTGGTGTTGAATGACCATGCACTCCATTAATGAACTGATAGTAGAAATTTAGATCACAGTGACGATAGAGCCGAAGTGACCATGAAGAGTATCTTTAAATGTAATTTCCCGAATGCTGGCCCAAGGAGCGGCCAGCCCTCCAAACTGTGGAAACAGTGAGACAGAATTCTTGTCCCGTCCCTGATTGCAAAGCCACACGTCCGTGACAAAGCAGTGGTCACAAGGGTTGCTCAAAGGCATGAGAAGAAGGCTTACTTTCCACTCTGGATAATTGAACACATGATATACACTGGTACAGAAACTATTGTGCAAATTTAAAATAAAAAAATTAGGCCTTTTAAGTGATACAATACTTTTTCTTAAAAGGAAAAATTTGAAGACAAGAGCATATGTAATATGCTTCACTCAGCGGAAGCAGTACGTTCATTACTGATTCTAAAAAAGGAAAATATGAAAACTAAAAATAATCAGATGTAGTAAAACAATTAAGACAGGAAGAGTTAAACTTTTAATTAGGTTTTAGAGTTTTAAAGATGAGAAGGAAAAGTTATGCAAAATAATTTGGACAAACAGATATTTTGACATTGATAGAACAGGTAAACATTCCTTTAGTATACTTGAATTCTCAGTATTGATTAATCACAAGGTTCCACCTACTAAAGCCCAGCAACCATGGGTGTTTCAACAGTCAAACCAGAAAAGAGTATCCCTGTATTATATCTGGTTACTGGTTGCTTTCTGTTCTGTTTGTTCGTGCTTGGATTGATCCCCAAGCTTCATACATGCCTGGGAAGAACTTTACTACTGAGCCCCCATCACAGATATTTTTAAAATGTTCAGTTTAGTGTATTAAATAGGTGAAGGTTGGTGCTAAAATTATGTACACTGGTTTTAAGTGGCGTGTGAGACTGGCCTGGGCATGTCTTTTAAGGAATATCTTCAGTACAAAATCCAAAATGCTACAGTCTTCCTTCTTCACTTAGGTGAGAATTTTTCCCTGCCAGCCCCCAGCTTTTTAAATAATTGTGAATGATCAGCCAAAGAGATCATCATAGTTTTAAAAGTTATTTGTTTTAAAGAAAAATCTATAAACCTCCAAAGTTTCTGATAAAGGGACAGCATGTTACAGTACATAATAAACTATACTTTTAATTTAAAAAGAAGAATGACCGTTCACTGTCTTGGTAAAAATGTTCTTTCTGTGCTGCTTCATCCTGTGTCCTTGCCCTCTGCAGGCATGGAGAACCTACAGCATGGCTGTTTGTTATCACTGAACGCTCTAAAAGGTTGGCCATCACTGCCCTAGGTGCTTGGATGCTGGCAGCCCTTCCCTGGCACTGGCACTTGCCACGTTTTAGTCATCCCTTACCATGCGCTCTCAGTCTCCAGTAGGCCTGCTAGTTGTCCTGGTAGGGGACAGAGACCGCCCAGTGAGGTCCCATGGGACGATGTGACCGGGGATTGTCACCCCGGAAGCTGCCTCTGACCTGAGCATGGCCATTCCCTTACCGAGAGTTTGTCAGCCGGGGAAGGGGTTCTGACGGTCGCCCTTCGTGAGGGCTGCACCTCTGCACCTCTGTTTACAGGACCTGCTGCTGGGGGCTTGGGCTTCGGCTGTGCGCCCAGCCTGGGAGATTTCCAGCATTGCTGCAGCTGCTGTGCATTCCCACGGGGACCATTGCTTTCTCAGTGCCTGGTTCTCACCTGCTCACCC
Organism: Chinchilla lanigera; assembly: GCF_000276665.1. NCBI lineage: Eukaryota > Metazoa > Chordata > Mammalia > Rodentia > Chinchillidae > Chinchilla > Chinchilla lanigera. Next base: position 957,385 of record NW_004955533.1, on the reverse strand, counting down.
CGGCATGTGGACCTGGCTGAGCTCTGGTGGCAGTGTCCCCAGGTCAGACTCAGATGCCGCCCCTGTGTGCAAGGTGACTGCTCTGGACCGAAATGTGTCCCCTGATGGAAACTCTAGCCCCCATGTGCATTTAGGAAGTAACTAAGGTTAAATGAGGTCATGGCAGTGGGGTCCCAATCCAGTGGCTGGGGCCTTATAAGAACACATGCGGAGGAGAAAGGCCATGTGGAGCATCCCCATGTGGGGAAGCCACTAGGAATCAGGTTGAGGAGCAAGTAACCCTGCCGGACCTGGGACTGGAACTTTAGGCTCTAGAAATAAACATTGTCCTGTAGGGTTTCAGCCACTGGCCCAGGCTCGCAGCCTCAGCAGCTGAAGGAGACCAAAGTGCTGTGTGGTCATGTTGGCGGGCTGGGTAGGGACCACCAGTGTCTTCCACAGTCTTATTTGTCCCATTCAATGACTTGATCAGTGTTAGGTTACGCGTGAGTGAGAGACAAAACAAAGTAAAAAGAGCCTTTATTGTCAGGCACGGGAAGGCTGCTGAGAGACACAAAGACCTCCTGAAAGGGGAAGCTGAGGAACAAAGACTACATAGGGCTAGGTTGGGGATGGAGTTTATGGGGTGGTCTCAGTGACATGGCCGATAGTAATTGGGCAGAGGTGGTAAGAAGAGACAGGCAGTTGTCACCAGGCCAGGGGAGGGGGAAGGCGGAACTTGGCCTGGGAGAAGCACATGGTCATCACTGGGCCGCGCCATATTGGCTCACTCCCATGATGAGTTGGCAGAAATTTATATAGATGGAAACCCATCATTCCCGTCTTTTGGTCATAGAAGGAGCAGTGACTCAGGCTGCTTCCTGCTAAAAGGTGGGGGGTGTCACTGCGATAAGGGGTGATGGGATGGTGGGTTACCCCCACTTGAAAACTGGTGCCAGGGATCTTGGCCAGGATGAGGAACTCACTGGCAGTGAAGGTGCAGATCCTGGATTGGATAAATCTCAAAAGAAGTTTAAAAATGCAACATGCCTTGAGAAGAAAAACAATTATCATGAATAATGGGCCTAAGAGAGGGAGGAGAAAGGGGGTCCATGACCCAACAGTGTTATCCCACCTTGACCATGGCGAGGAAGTGTAGCTTTCTGGCATTTTTTGTAGAGGTAGGTGTGGAGGTTTTTTACCTTCTCCATGAAGATACCAGATTCATTTACAAAGCAGCAACATTCCTCTCCCAGCATTGCACAAGTGTATTTTGGGGTTGTGATAAAAGAGAGAATTCTATGGCACCTTGAGAATTTAACATTAGGGCCAGGACAAGAAGGAGTAGGGTACAAGACCCTGTCCATTGTGGGGGAAGCTATGTGTAAGCCCCTCTCTGGCAGCCTATAAACCACCCCTGGCATGGGCAGATGGATCACTGCCTTGGTCCAAGGTGATATTTTGGGTGCAGCGGGGAAGATTCCCCATCTGGCGAGGGGAGTTTTGAGACTGTGAGATCAGACAGGAAAGGTTAGGTGACCAGCGGTGAGGATTATAAATAGAGAGAGGGCCCATGCCCGCTATGACAGGGTGAGGCAGCTAGGATAGGTGGGAATGGCCATATACAGATCTTGTCGGTATGGGACGCAGAGCCAACATTCTGTGAGGTTTGAGGGATGTGAAAGAGTGTCATATGCATGTGAGAGAAGTTGAGGGATAGGAGGAAGGTGGTGCTTTGGTACAAAGGCCTGAGATTGTGAGGCAGATGTTATGGATGTGTCAGTGACGGGAGTGGGGGTATTGGTGGAGCCCTCAGAGTGAGGAAATTGCTGTGTGGTGGATCAGAGTAAAAGTAAAGGTCCCAAGTTTTTTCCAGGAGGTATTGGGGGTTTGATGCATCTGAGATTGTGGACATTACCTGTTTGTTATCTTCCCGGTTTCTGCCCCCCACCCTGGGCCCCTGAACTCCATCTAGACCAAGATGAATGGGTCAGATTGTTTCCAGGCCCCTCTGGTTCCTGTGTATATGCCGATGGTCTCACATCTCCATTTACTGACATAAAGGTAATAGGGGTCAACACAGCTGTGCTGGCGCATTGTGGAGGGTTGAGGGTCATGGCCAGGCCAAGCTGGTGACAGCAAATACTTTCGGGTGACTTGCAGCCATTGTGTCAGGCCTGAAGCAGCAGTAGGGGATCTGGAATACGAGTGTAGAATGAAGTGGGGGTAATGTTGCGGGAAGCAGTTATTCTCCTGTCTGATACAGGAGGGAAAAGGTATAACCGAGGTTTGGGGTTGTTTTGGAAGATGGACTTGAGGGAGTGGGTAGTAGGAGAAGTGTAAAGCCTAATAAGTGAATCATGTTTGAGAGTTGTTGAGGGGTTGGAGCTCAGGGAATATGGACAGGCAGTTTAAGAGTGGACAGTGTCACAACCAGTAGGAGATCAAAGATCAGAAACCAGATTGGATAGCAGTATACAGGATGATGTGTAAGTTTTTGTTTCTGTGGAGACAGATGGGAGGTATGTTGACTGTTGATAGTTTAGGATAGACAGTGGAGAGTTGGGAGCCCAAGGACTGTCACCCTGTAGAGGACTAGGAAAGCAATCTTGTGTAGTGTTTAAATCTTTTGGACAGACAGCCCAGAGCCTGATGGCAAATGTGAGAAATAACAGGAGGTAAGGGGATCAGAAATCAGACAGGAAAACAATACACGAGTCAGCTTGAAAGTTTGTCAGGGACCCTGGTGAGGCACAGGTGGATGTGGGACAGTGGGTGTGATGACCACTCTAGCAATAGAGGTTTGGGAGTGAAGGTATCGAGCCTGTTAAGACACTGCCTTGTCTGGGTGACATGAACCCAGGATAAGAGGCTGGGACCTTGATCACTGTAGGTGTTGTGAGGATGATCAGGTGCAGTCTGGACCACTTGGGCTGTAATGCTGTGGGCTTAGAAGATTTTAGACATATTAAGTCTCCAGGAGCTATAGAAGGCTTTGGCTGTGTGATATCTACTGGTTGTGGAAGGCAGAGGTCAGCGTGTTGTCACAGCAGGTATCGGAGGAAGGACAGAACTGGAATATAGTCAGTGATTGTGGGGGGGGTATTAGGAGCAGGGAAGTTGTGAAGCAGAAATGGTCCATCATACATGAGCTCAAAAGGACTCAGGAAAGTGGGTGTGGGAAGTGCCCTGAGTCTAGTTAGAGCAAAGGGAAGGAGCTGAGATCATGGCTGATGTAACCCTACAATAAGTTTTGTGAGGTGAGTTTTAAAGAACCCATTTGCCTTTTCCACTTTTCCAGAGGACTGTGGATGATATGGTATATGCAGATGCCAAGTAACGTTGAGACTTGAGGTGACTTGTTGGGTAATTTGGGAGATAAACACTCGGCCATTGTCTGACTGAATAGTCTGAGGCAGTCCAAATCTGGGAATAATGTCCTGTATGAGAACCTTAGACACTATGTCTGTGGTTTCCTGAGCAATAGGGAAGGCCCCTATCCACACTGAGAATGCACAGACAAAAGTGAGAGGATATCTGTGTGTCTTGTAGCAAGACATATGTGTGAAGTCTGTCTGCCAGTCTTCACTGGGGTGTGTCCACCAAGCTGTAGGAAAGAAAGAGGTGTTAAGTGTCCCTGAGGAGAGGTCTTGGCACAGAGTTGGCAGTTTTGAGTGATTTGGTGAGTGGTGGTTTTTAGGGAGGGATGTGTGGTGATGGGAGTTAAGAGTTTGTATAGAGCCTGGGTACTGACATGGAGGCAGTTGTGTAAGTCAGTGATGATCGTTTGTGCTTGTTGGTCTGGGAGAAGAAGCATGGTCCTTGAAAGGTCCATCCCTGCATATTTTGGTGATAGGTTTGTGGAGTAAACATAATTGTTCTGGTGAATACTGGGGTGCAGGCATGCCTTTCGGGATGAGAGGGAAAAGGCGGGAAGGATATGGCTGTTGAGCAGCTAATTTGGCCTATGTGTCAGCAAAAGCATTACCCTGAGCAGTGGGATCTGATGGAGTACGGTGTCCTCTGCAATGAATGACTGCCACCTGTTTTTGGAGCTGTGCTGCCTCTAGAAGTTTGAGAATGAGAGGTGCATTGGTGATGGCAGTACCCCGAGTGTTGATGAATCCCCTTTCTTGCCAGATGGCAGTGTGAAAGTGAAGAATACCATGTGTATTTTGAATCTGTGTAAGTGTTTATGATTTTGTCTTTGGCCAGTGTGAGGGCTCATGTAAGGGCTATAAGCTCTGACTTTTGTGGAGATGTCTCTGGTGGCAGTGGGCCTGCCTCTACCACCATTGACTATGGCATATCCTGCCCTCTTTTGGGTTTCTGTGTTTGTTGAGCTGTCTGAACCATGTATCAGAGGCCATAGGAAGAGGGGTGCTGTTGATGTGGGGAAAGGGAGTTCAGGGTCATCTGTAAGACCTCAACACAGTTATGTTGGGGGGCCTCATCAGAGGTAGGAAGTAAAGTGGCTGGGTTGAGGGGACCACTAGTAGAGATAGTAATGGAAGGGTCTTGTATGAGTGACAGATGAACTTGTTGTAAGTGAGGAGTCATTAGGGTGGGGAGTGTCATGTGGGAGATGAGCTCATTAAGGTGGTGAGGTGAATGCACTGTGATTGACTGTCCTAGAGTGAACTTTTTTCCTACTGTGTTTTTAATGTGGCCGCTGCTGCAGGAGTTCAGAGACAGGGAGCCCATCCATGTACTATGTTATCTAACTGTTTTGAGAAATACGCTACTGCCTGAAATGAGGGTCCCTTTTGATGTCCTAGGACTCCCACAGCATTATGACCATGAGAGGAAGTGTATAGAGTAAAAGGTTGAGTTGGGTTGGGGAGAGTGAAAGCTGAGGCTCTTAAAAGAGCCTCTTGTAGCTTGTGAAAAGAGGATTGTATAGGAGTAGTGGGGTCAAGAGGTTCTGACAAAGAGCCCTTGGACACTTTATAGCGGGACTGAGCTAGGGAGGCAAAATTAGGAATCCAGAGATGAAAGAAGTTTGCTAAACCAAGGAAGGAGAGAACCTGCTGTTTTGTAGTTGAGACTTGGAGGTCACAAAGGAGGGCTTTGTAGTCAGCAGTGATTGAGCGAGTGGTAGGAGTGAGAGTGAGTCCCAAATATCTGACCTTTGGGGAAGCTATCTGAGCTTTGGCTGGAGAGACCCTATACCCATGTCCTGACAGAAAATTGAGGACAGCAGCTGTGTGTTGTATGGCCAGGGCATGGGAGGAAGAGCAGAGGAGGAGGTCATCTACATACTGGAGCAGAGTCCTGGGTTTGAGGTCTAGGGCCACAAGATCAGTAGCAAGAGCTTGGCTAAAAAAATAAGACTATCTCTGACCCTTGGGGCAGGACTGTCCATGTGAGCTGCAGGGATCAGAGGGTATCTGGGTCTGTCCATGCAAAAGCAAAGAGGTTTTGGCAGTCTGGGTGTAAGAGGATAGTGAAGAAGGTATCTTTGAGGTCTAAAACTGTGAAGTGAATTGTGGATAGGGGTATATGAGAGAGCATAGTATAAGGGTTTGGTACCACTGGGCGAACTGGCATAACTGCTTTGATAACCCTGAGAGCTTGGACTAAATGATGGGTACCACTGAGTTTGATTACTAGGAGAATAGGGGTATTAGAAGGTGAATGTGTAGCTTTGAGGAAGCCATTGGCTAGGAGGCACTGAATTATAGGTTTGAGTCCCTGCTAATGTTTGGGGGCTATTGGGTATTGGGGAATGCAAAGAAAGGTTGACAGGTCTCTGAGATGAATGAAAATGGGGGCAGCATGGGTAGCACGAGTTGGACTGGAGGTATCCCAGACTTTTGGACCAACCAGGGAAGAAGGAAGGGGAGAATCTGGGTTGGCAGCACATGGAGATTGAGGTTGAAGAACAAGAGCCGTGGGGAGAGAGAAAGTGAAAGAAAAGTTGGGTTTTTGGAGGAGATCTCTGCCCATAAGAGGTGAAGGGCAGTTTGGGACGACAAGGAAGTTATGAGTGAAAAAGAGTGCCTATTATGTGTTTCCTACAACAACCATTGAGAATAGTTAATGATTTTTCAATAGGTCACTCATGTATAGCTCTATTTATTTTCTTTAGAAGCCACTTTGAAGATACCAAAGTATAGTACAACAACTCTTGATAATCTCCTACCTCTTTTGTCTGTAACTCACTATTATTTGTCTATTTGTTTTCCTGAGAAACTATTTTGTAGACAATAATATGTAAAATGATAACCATTGATACTTTCCTACCATTTTGTCTGTAATTTGCTAAGTCCCCCCTATTATTATGTTATCCTTCTTATATTCTTTAAAATAAAAAAAATAAATAAATAAAAGAGTGCCTGAAGCCAGCACGGAATGGGTCCTGTCTGGAGGGGTCATGTAGGTCGGCCTTCAATCCCCACAATAGAGCTAGAGATCTGGTACAATGATATGAAAACTCCGGAAGAACATTGTATGTGGCCCCTGTGTCAACAGGAAAAGAGAGTATCTTACCTGAGACTTCTAGCAAGACTCAGGGCTCCAAGAAGGATACCTTAATGGGGGCTGTGGATCCTGAGCACCATCAGTCCTCTTCAGTGGCAATGCCATGCAGGTCAGCAGTTAATGAGTCTGGCAGCAGTGGCAGGTTCCCCTGTGAGGGCAGGGAATTGGATGACTTACCCACTCTCTGGTGGATAGGGCAGTCATATTTCCACTGGCCCTTGAGATTGCAGATGGGACAAGGTCCTGGCAGTGGCGATGGGCTGGGGCAGGCTTGTGCCCAGGGTCCTTGGTTGCCGCACTTGACACACAGTCCAGGAGGGGCTCAGGTACTGCCACCAGCACCACCTTGTTTGGCATTCACTTGTTTAGATTTGTCTGCTTTGGGAAGCCCAAGTGCTGCTGCTAGAAGCTCATGTTTATATTTAGCAATTGCCATTTTGTTAGCTTGATTGTCTAACTTTTGTCGGTGTTCCATATTGAAGGCAGGGCTAGAAGTTCTCCCTTTGGGGACTGAGGACCAAGCTCAGACTTTTAAAACTTTACCTGAATATCTAAGTCTGACTGGGAGATAAAATGAGAATTGACAAGGACTATTCCCTCCATCAACTGTGGGTCTCCATTAGTATATTTTGTCAGGGTATCTGTGAGATGGTTAAGAAACTCAGCGGGGTTTTAATCAGTTCGTTGTGTTTGTTCAATGAGTTTGTTGAAATTAACGGGTTTATGAGAAATTTTATGAAGACTAGCTGTTATGCAATTAATCGTGATATTAATACACTGTGAGCCATTTTCTCCCTGATAATTCCAGTGGGGGTCTGATGTTAGCACCAAAGCAGCAGCCCCAGTGGGACGGTCGGGATTAGCTCAGTGTCTGTTGTCGGTCTTGGCTTGGGCTGCTTCCCACTGTTGGTCCTTTTGTTGAGGAGAGAGAGTGGATTTGAGGGTAATATAGAGATCTCTGTAATGTAGATCATAAGAACTAGTAACAAATTGTAATTCTTTAATAGAAGTTATGAGGATCAGCTGAAAAGGAACCTAGTTTATGGGAGATTTGGAACAGGTCAGCAAGGGTAAAGGAACATGAACGTGAACCAGGCCCTCTGGGCCTGCCTGTTCTCAGAGAGGACACATGAGTTGAGGTTGAGAAGATGGCAGCTGATTAGAAGAAGATGGTGGAGTGTGGGCGGAGCCAGGACAAGATGGCGGAGGGTTGGAGGGGTGAGGCTCTTGGAGGGGACACATAACGTGGTGCTGAGAAGATGGAAGCTGACTATAAGATAGTGGGGGTGGGAGGAGTGAGACCATGTGTGAAGAGCTGGGTGCGAAAATGGCGACAGAGGGGCAGAGGAAGGAGGAGTGGAAGTGGCTGAAGGCGAGGAGAAAGTGGAGGGTGAGACGGAGTGGGGGATGATATGGGAACAATAGGCTGAGGAACCTGAGGAAGTTGAGCAACAGGCTGGGGAGACTGGGGAGTTGAGGAGATTGAGCAATAGGCTCTGGAGACTGAGGGGGTTGAGGAGGCTGAGCTACAGGTTTTGGGGGCTGTGGAAGTTAAGGGGAGGTTGTACAACAGGCTAAAGAGGCTCTGGAGGCTGAGCCCATGGGTGTGACGCAGGACAGGCAAAAGCAGGAAGAACATCATCAAGAGGATCATGAGAGCAGTCAGGGAGGGGCTGACGATGGGGAATGGGCCAGACAGATTTGGATGATGCCACATGACTGAAGACGGGAAGGACGTGAGCAATGAAGAGCAATGAAGCCTTATACGTACGGAACTTCCTTCCGTTTGCTGTTGTGGTAGCAAAAGAATGAAGCCTTATACGTACGGAAGCAATGAAGCCTTATACGTACGGAACTTCCTTCCGTTTGCTGTTGTGGTAGCAAAAGTTGTCTCGGTTTCTAAGGATATTGCAGCCAAAAGTACCCTCTGCAGGCCACTGACCACCATTATCGAGTTTGTACTGAGGCCAAGCCATCTGGCAGGAAAAAGTTTACTGTTTTGGTTTTATGGTGTCTCTGAGCCTGAGAGTGTTTACGCTGGCCAGGAGACAACCAAGCAGGGTGTGTTTCTCAGGTTGGGAAGCAGTGTTTCCCATTTTGTGGCCAAATTAAAGGTGAGCTGAAGGCCAAACAGCCAAGTCACAACCCCGTGGAGGATCGTCACCCTCATCAGGGTGTGAGTGAGTTGGAGGTACCCAAATGTGTTCTCCCTGGCTGTCACCGAGAGGGCAGAGGGGTGTCCCAAAGGACGTGGGAGAGAAAGAGAGTCTTGATATGGGCCCACAATTTTGGGAGCGAGGAGAACAAGGCAGGAGTGAGGAGAAGCTCCCCTGTGAGAGCTGGAGTGGACCGGTGTTGGATGAAGGCTGGCAACAGCAAATGTCAGGGTGAGAAAAAGGAAAAAGTAGCTCACTGGCCGGGGGGCACTCAAACTAAGGGTTTAGCCCCTTAGGAGCCTCGTGCCCCACCTATCTGAGTCATGGCACCAAAAATGTTAGGTTTGGTGCAAGTGAGAGACAAAACAAAGTAAAAAGTGCCTTTACTGTCAGGCCTGGGAAGGCTGCTGAGAGACACACGGACCTTCGGAAAGGGGAAGCTGGGGAACAAAGACTACATGGGGCTAAGCTGGGGTGGAGTTTATGGGGTGGTCTCAGTGACGTGGCCGTCGGTAAATGCGCAGAGGTGACAAAAGAAACAGGAAGTTGTAACCAAGCCAGGGGAAAAAGAAGGTGGAACTCAGCCTGGGAGAAGCACATGGTCATCTCTGGGCCGTGCCATATTGGCTTGCTGCCATGATGACTTGGCAGAAATTTGTATAGGCGGAAACCCATCAGTCAGGACAATTGATGGGTGTGAAAAATGACTGTTTATTTTAGGCAGAAATAAGTGCTCAGGAAGAAAAGGGTGCTTTGAAGGAAGAACAGAGAAACATCCTGTGAGCAGCACAGACCATGGCAAGAATGAGAGGGCAGCGGCACGGTGTTATGGTTTGTGTCCACCTGCTCCCCCAAATCCTCATGCAGTCATGGGGTGGGCTTTTAGAGTTTTGATTCGTGGTTTTGAGTGCTACACTGCCCTGGAGCAGATAGTTTGCATATGTAAAGGAGAGGAAGAGGCTGCTTGTTTCCATTCCTCCCTTTTTGCTCTTGTTACTTTGCTGTTTTCCACTGCCATAAGCATTTGCCCTCTGCCATGTGCCACCCTGCTTTGGAGCCAGCTGAGCATGGGCTGAAACCTCCATAGACTGTGAGCTAAATAAACCTTTCCTTACCTAATTTTGGGTGTCAGGTATTTTGTCTCAGCAACGAGAGAAAAGTAACCAAGACAAACGGTCACTTGCTTTATGTCTTCTTTGATCCAGGTGGCCCCTCTTGATCACGTGCTAGAAGACTGGTATCAGGTGCCAGCTCAGGGTGTGCTCATATTGGGAGGTTGGTACCTGGTGCCAGGCTCGGTGTCATCCCTGCACCCGTGGTTACCAAGTCTCTTCAGTGTGCAGACTGCACCCTTCAGCTCCAGCCTCGGCGGCAGGCCCTGGTCTCCCACTTCGGTCAGAGATAAATGTGTGGACACAGGCAAGATGGCTCCCGATTCCAAGCCATGCGGGTCAGTGAGAGGGTGGCCTGGAGCTGGCAGTTGACAGATCTTTCAACAGACGAAGCTCTGTCCACTGTGTGAATTTCACCATCTTAGTGACACATCCTGGGAAAGGGAGGGGTCACAAGAGAAAGAGAGGCAAGTCCCATTCACATGCCACATCCTCCACGGAGCTCACCTGTGCTCACGGTGCCCCAGGCCCGGGGCTCGACCCCCAGTGCCCCTCAAAAACCAAAAGGAAAAGCACGAAAGCTGCAGAACTGCAGGTCCACTTCTGGCTCACTCTGGCTGGAGCCAAGCAGACGGGAGACGGAGTCCTCCTCATGCTTTGGGGAGAGGTGCTCACTGAGCACGAATACATACGCCCGTCCACAGTTGATTCAGTACTATTGTGCACTGGGTGGGATGAGCCTGGCTCCCTCCTGCGCCCATGCCCTGGCAAATGAAGCACAAGGGCAGCGGCGCACACATCCGGCCAGGCAGGAAGGGGGCGGCACAGACCCCTGCTTTGCGCACAAGAGACCAGGATGAAACCCCAAAATGCAGCGACAGTGAGGACAGTGCTCTCTAACCTTCTTCAAGCGGGACTCTAATCTTTTCCAACTGGCTTTGAATGAATAGTTACAGAAATACTTCTAAAAAACCAAACAAGACCTCGCGTTTACGGGGTTCAGATCTCCCTGCTTGGCGTTAAGTAATTGTTCCCAGAGTGGCAGAGTCCCGGAGCTTCACCTGGGGAAAGGCTGCAGAGGCTCAGGACGGGGTGCCTCGCCCTCCTGAGCACGCCCATCCCACACGAGGTGCTTGGACTTGCACACAGGCTCTGGGCCTGTGCATCCTTTGAACCACGACTGCCTTACTATTGAGTTTTCCCCAAAACACCGCCCAAATACTTGCTCCCAGGTCCTGTGTTTGTGGTCTTCACTCGGCAGTGTCCTGCAACATCTGGCAGGATGTTTTTGCACTTGAGGCTTTGACACCCCAGCCCTCCAGCTGCTCTGACAAGCTTGCAGGGTCACATGCTGCCCAGGTCAGGGACCCTGACTCAGACATCAGATGGCAGAGCAGACACTCGGCCTGGCAGGTTCTCTAGCGAGGGATGGTGCCAGGAAAGCCAGGAGGGCCAGTGCCCAGGGAGCCGAGCCCAGCTCTGCATCCTCCTGGGTGTCGTGTCCTTGCTTTGATATGAACAGATGGGACTCGTGCCCGCCTGGTAATTGAGGTTAATGAGCACACTCCATCTGGAGAGTGGCGAGGCGGATCTGTCTTTGAATCCATGTCCCTGGCTTGCACCCCCGCCAGAAGGTCTCGGGAGACGCTGGTGTTCTTCCCCTGCCATTGGTGGCAAGGTGCTAGAGCCTGGCCTTCACCCCAGACAAGGTCAGTAGGCCATCCTGCCAGGATCCCTATGATGCCCTCAAGACTCACACTTAACTGGAGCTGACGGTGCTCAGAATTCCTGAGTCAGCGTTTGTGGTGGCAGCTGTGGGTCCCCTCTGCAGGGCGGAGGTCAGGCAGGAGTCGGAAACGTGGGCGATGTGCCTTCCCTGAGTCTGCAAGCACCCGCTCTCTGCAGCTCTTTGACATGGAGGGAGGCAGGGGCCAGGCATTTGCTTTTGAAGTCCAGTCCAAAGCTGGGCAGCAGGTAGGCGAGCCAGCAGCCACAGCAGCTTTTAGCCAGGTGCCAGTGGCTGAGTCCTCGAGTCATGCCCCCTGCACCTCTGTCTTCCTGCAGAGGCTGGGGACGAGGAGATACCGACCCAGAAGGGCAGCAGCAGCACACCCCGCACAGTCACGGGCAGTGACGGCAGGGCATGCTCTCGCCCGTCCAGGGCAGAGCCTGTGACTGCAGAAGCAACACAAATTTCCATCAGCAGATGGGCACGTGAACAATTCGTGGTTTGGCCACACGTGGCATAATAGCACACACGAAAGCCAGCACGGTTACAACAATGGAATAAGCTCTGCAAAAAACAAAAATGCTGCAGGCTGACGGCACAGCTACTCACATCCAGGAACTGCAAACCGACACCTGGACACAAAGTGCGTGTGCTCTTGGGAGGGGACAGAAAGTGATTACAAGTGGCCACAGGGAAGTTTCAGAGTGTCGGGTGTGTGTGTTCCTCGTCAGCACTGGGGCGGCGGCCTCTCGGGTCTGCAGGACGGTCACCATGCAGTCAGCACATGCTGTTCCACCTCACTCTGAAGACTGCACTTAGGCATGAAGTTTGTTCACTAAGAACGAACAGTCCCTCGTGTGCACCTACAAGTTACGGCCTGCCAGGGAGCCCCCACCACTGCTGTGCAGGAGTTCCTTTAGAAATGGCTTGCCGGTTAAACACACTCCAGGGCCTCCTTGCCTTGAAAAAAGAATTGAATGAGACAAGCCAAAAACGGGGCCCAAAGTTTCCATGAAAAGTGAGGGGTGCAGGGGTGAGGGAGAAGACTGGCGCTGCAGAGCGAGCCTGGGCTGAACAAAAGAGGAAACAAGGAGCAGAGCGAACACGACCGCGGGCCGGGCCGGGAGACGCGGGCTGCTCCTCGCAGAGTCACCGCGGCAGGCCCCGCGCGGCGGCGCCTGGCTCCTCCTTGCAGCCGCACGTGGTGGGAACCTGCGGGAAGTTCTCCATCCGGGGCCGTGGGAATCACTTGGTGCTGCCCCGGCATCTCACGGTTGACCCCACATAAGGTCCAACTTCCCCCCAGCAGCTTTGCCATGCCTCACCTCCTATCTCAACACCACCCCAGAGGATACAGTTGGAAAACCAACATTTCTACTTCTGAAGTAGCAGAAGTTTCTAGAATGTCTTAATACTCCCTATTTAAATGAAAATGACGATATAATCAACACAGGGAAGAAAAGCGCCCAACGTTTCACAGCCCCACACTGCATCCTTAGAATGCCTCTGCTGTACAGAAGCCCCTAGCCCCACGCCCACCACGTGCAAGGCGTCAGCACACACGTGCTGCTTTAAAGTGAAAACATCCCCAGCGCCTAATGTCACAGAGCGCTTTGCCAGTCTTTCCTTTGCTGCCTCCGAACAGTGCACCAGAGCAGACAAGACGGTGTGTGGCTGTGACCCCGGCATTCCGTGGGCTCAGCCAAGACGGTCACAAGTGGAGTCCAACCTGACCGATTCAGTGACAGGGACACCCCCAGCGCGTGTCTGAAAACAAGTCTGAGGATGCAGTTTAGTGTGAAGATGCAGGGTTCAAGCCCCAGGACTGCAGAGGTAAAAAACTAATAGATGACAGATGATAAAAAGATACATACTTAGCTAAAAGTAATAAAAATAAGTAATGAGCTGCTGATTTATGAAGAAAAAAATGGGGCAGAAACTCTTCTTATCAGATGCGGGACTCAAGTTATGAACCCCAAGACATGCCCTCACGTCCTTGGCCGTAGGTCCAAAGAGAACCTGGAGCCCTTGTTAACAGGCATCGCAGGCTAGCGACGGCCGCTCCCTCCTGAACTCATTTGGCCAGAGAAGGTCAACAGCAAACATTTTACTGAGCTGCTTCTGTGCTTCCCCACCTCCCGAGGCCACAGCCTCAGGACGTCAGTCAGGGAGAACATCTGTGAACCACTGGGAAGATGACTGACTCATCCAGATGCCTCAGGCCACTCTGCAGGAGCATCCAGCTGTCAAGAACAGCTCAGGGCAGATCTCCCCAGACAGACCACCCATCACCTAGAAAAAACAAGGAACCCATGCAAAGTCTCCCTAAGCCAAATTACCAAGGGTACAATGCCTCAAAGGAGCCCAGGGCAAGTCACACCAGGCCTGGCCACCACCCAGAGACACCCACTAGCTCTAGGCAAGTTTTCCCAGACCCAGCCACCAAAAACCCAGAGACACTAAAGAGCACAAGGTGAAAGGCCAAAGTGCCAGCCACCAGGCCCCTAGAGACACTGAGAAGCCAGCGTACGCCCACCCCGGCTGAGCCACCACTATCCGAGCCTTGTGGAAATCTGGCCAGTGTGGTCAGGGCAAGCGGCCCAGCTGCCCCTCCTTGGGAGCCCCTGGTGCCAGTATTCCTGGACAGTTAGCCCTTCCGTAGTCCCATCTTTCCGAGCACCCCTGCTACCTCCTTCTCCACCGAACAGGCCCTGGAAATGGGGAGACATATTATAACACATTTTGAGCCTTCCATCCCCTTGGGGGACTTTTGCAATGGAGTTTAAAACATGTGTTCTTTTGACGATGAACAGCTTTTCACTGTGAAATGGATAGATGAGGAAGAAGGCCTATGTGCTGTATCATAGTTAGAAGAAGCCTTCATGCTTTATGAGCTACACAAGGATTTTCAATTCTTAACTCACGCAGTCCCTTGTGCACTGGAACATCCTAGAATACCTTGTCCAGGGGAAGTAAATCCATCAGCTGCAGAGGTGCACACCTCTGGAAGAAGCTTTATTGTGCAAATGGCCATACTTTTCAAGCAGGGCACTTCCACGGCCATGCCCATTGAGCCATCTGCACAGACCAGACGGGAACTCAGACCACAGTCTGTGTCTATCAACCGTAAGTATAGCAACTATCACCTCTTGGCTCATAAAAAGTGCCACAAGTATTGTAGCTGAGTGTGAGCAGCATTCTTCGCCACTGGAGTCCATGATGCTGACGGACTGGTCATCTCTGCCTCCTGTCCTGCACGGACAGTAAATCCATAGAATTCTTCAAGGCCTGAGAGTGTGGACCAACTTTGTGAAAAAAAGAAGGCAGTGAACACCAGGGAAAGAGGCAGAGCTTCGTCCAGTTTAAGTCTTCAGGACTTCAATTTGCTCCAGATAATAGGGAGAGGAATTCTGTGTAAGTGCTCTTGGTTCAGTTACAAAGGAAACATTGCATTTATGCAATGAAAGTTATGAAAAAGGAGCTTGTGAGCTTGTCGACAGCCGTCAGATACACACAAAGAAGCATGCTTTGGAGCAGGCACCGAGTCGTCCTTGCATCCTTGACTTTGGACAGAAAGCAGAACGTTCTGAGTTCAACAGTATGTCAGTGGAGGAAATCTACTGTTTCATGTTCTAATGTCGCAGCAACAAAGTATAATTCCCAAAGAACATGTCAGGTTTCTGCAGAGTACTGTGCAAATCAGTTTCTCTTTCAATTATCATCACAAGCGAGGGGTACTTTAGAGAAACTTGAAATTAGACAGCTGTTACTGGACTCAGAAGGGCACATTAAGCTCACTATTGTATGTGTAAGGAAGGATTACGGCCAGCAGGTACGACCAGCACTTTCTGTAGCACTCCTAATTATCTTGCTCCAGAAGTTTTGAGAGGAGGGGATTACGGCTGCAGTGCCCACTAGGGGGCTCTCAGAGTACTCATGTTTGAGATCGTGGTTGGAAAGTCCCCATTTCATGCTGTTGAGGGCTTTGATGACCCCGATCAAAACTCAGGCGTTATCTCTTCCAAGTTATCTTATTTTGAAGAAAAATTCACATACTGCATCCTTTGTCTGTAAAACTGCAAGTAACCTGAAGAGGGTTCCCAACAAGGACCCAAAGGAACGATTGGTTCGGCACCTTTAAACAGGATTTGCTGATATTCAGGAGCACCCATTCTTTAAAAATGTAGACTTGGATATGATGGGATGAGGAGTCATCATAGCAAGCTCCTCGTGGCAGCTTGTCTCTTTTATGCCGCCCACATCTCGCGGAAGCTGGAGAGAAGTTCTACACTCAGGTCCCTAGAGTTATCTGGTGCTACCCTGAGGACTTGTAATTGACAGGTCCCGCCTACTTCTCTAGCGCTGCCTTGGGATGCTGTGATTGACAGGTTCAGTCATTCCCCAGCCAGTTTCGCCATGTCCTCTGTCCTATATCATTTCCCCAAGGGACCCAAGTCCCATAAATCTTTATGGGGTGCTGAGGGAGTGGAGGTCTCTGTCTTCTGTAGCTTCTTCAAGCGGGAAGGGGCCGTAGACCCTCCCTACTGGGTATCACGTGCTGTCCAACTATCTTGGGTGCTGTGGCTCACTGGCTGGGTTGAGGGAAGAAAAGCCGTCGGAAATCAGAAAAGTCAGTGCCCCTTGAGGCGCCTGTTTGACAGGAGAAAGAAACTTCACTATTAGCACAGATGTGCGGAGCAGGTCAGACTGCCATGCTTCCTGCAGCGAAGAAGGTAATGAGAGAGGTTTGTCAGGTAAATCATCTACAGTCTGAGAGCCATTGCCTTAGAAAGATCTTGTTTACTTTGTAGCAGCCCTTGAGCCTTGCTTTTTTGTCAGTAGATGTTTAACTTTCTGTCTTTTTCTAATATCAGTGCCTGAGTAAGAGCTACGAGCTCTGCCTTTGAGCAGGGGGTCCTAGGGGAAGATGTTTATCTTCAGTGACCTCTTGTGAGTCACCTGGCTTTTGGTGTCCTTCTTGGACAAAGCTACTTCTGTCAGTGAGCTACATCTCCTCAGGGTTTTGGAGGGGTTTTGATGCCTATCTGCTGGCATAAGTCTGGGAGAGTAGTTGCTCACAAAAGTGGCTAATCTTTGGGCCTGTGGGCATCAAATAAGCAGGGTTAGTAGTAGTGCAAGTTTTTGTAATAACCCTTGGGGTGTCTAAGAGTACAGCCTGATACTTGGTAAACTGTTCCCCTGTTAACCAGAAGTAATCTTTTGTCTCCAGAATTGCTCTGACCTGATGGGAACCAGAACTTCCAGTCTGTCTCAGTTATCTTTTTTTTTTTTTTTTTTTTTTTTTTTTTTTTTTTTTTTTTTTTTTTGGTTTTTCTCCGGTACCGGGAACCGAACTCACGACCTTGCACTTGCCAGGCAGGCGCTTTTGCCGCTGAGCTAAATCCCCAGCCCCTGTCTCAGTTATCTTTGTTGTGTCTTCTGTTAGCATAGCTGCAGCTGCTGTTGCTCTCAGGCAGGGTGGCCATCCAGCTGCCCCCCCACCTGAGCTCTTTGATAGGTGGGCCACTGAGTGGGGTTTTAGTCCTGGCCTTTAGGTCTAGACCCTCAAAGCAATTCCTCCCTTTTCTGACACATAGAGAAAGGTTTGCTTTTTAAGGCAGACATTCCCAGCGGGCATGCTTTATTTCCCTGAAGGCATTGTTAGTCACTTTTGTCCATTCCTAGGGGCACAGACTCCGGGCCTTTTACTGCCTCATATAAAGGCTTTGCCATTCATCCTAAATCACATAGCCAGATCCTACAAAAGCCTGCCACTCCCAGACAGGGATGAAGCTGCTGTTTGGGGGCAGGAGACCCAAGATCAAGAGAGCCTGGATGGGGTCCCTAAACAGCTGTCACTTCCCAGCTGTAGGAATATGTCCCAGATATTGAACTCTTTTGGAGGGATCTCTGAGCATTTTCTTTGGAGACTTTACATCCCTTCTTACTAGAAAGTTAGGTCTGTACAGTGTTGTGGTTAGATAGTTTCTGAGTGGGACAGCAAACTAGAATACCATCTACATACTACGATGGTTCCCCATTCTAGCTTTAAACTCCTCAAGTCTGCTGCTAGCGTCTGAGCAAAAAGGTGAGGACTGTCTCTAAAGCCCTGTGGGAGAACCATCCCGTCCAGGTATATTGCGGCTCTTCGCTTCTAATGGGATTTTTTCATTCAAAGACAAATAAAAACAGAGTCTGGATGTAGGGGAGTGGAGAAGAATGTTCCTCTTAAATCTAAGACTGAGAACCATTCAGTAACCCTTGGAATTTGGGAGGGAATTGTATATGGAACTGGATCTAGAGCTGGATCTCGAGGGTGGATTGGAATGACTGCCTCGTTAATGAAGCAGAGGTCTTGTACCATCCGATGTTCTCCTGAGGGCTTTACTACAGGGAGAGCGGGAGTATTGTGAGGGGACTGACAAGGCTCCAGAAGCCGTATCTGAGAAACCTGCCTGAGAGAGGCTGGAGACCTTCATGTGCTTCTTCCTTGACTGGATACTACTTTCACTTAGGAAATTGGCTGGGGTTTTTAGTCTTACAACTATTGGCATAGCAGAATTTCTCCTACGAGTTATGTCCTTATACCATGCAGCAGGACCCACCTGTTGGCTAATTTGGTCAAGGAGACTTGGTATAGTCCCAACAAGTAAAATCTGTTTTGACTTTAGCTGGAATTTGAGAATTGCCCCCAATTTTGTTAAAAAAAAAATCTCTTCCTAGCAAGGGAGCAGGACATTATGGGACAATTGGATACTTGTGGTTAAACATCTGACCTTCAAAGTGATAGGTCAGAGCAGGAGTACAGAATCTCTGACTAGGGGTCCCTTCTACCCCAACTGTGGCTCTAGACTTAGAGGAGAGTTTTCCAGAGAAGGAAATCAAAACAGAGTGAGCTGCCCCTGTATCTACAAGCAGTTGAATCAGCTCACCCATAATGTCCAAACCTAAGGTTCCTTGGTGATGTCGGTGGCCCAGGGCATTGCGGGGGGGGAGGGGGGGCGGGCCTCGGCCTCTTCAGTCATCAGAGCAGGAAGTGAAGGTTCTGGCTGGCCTGGCCCCTCTCTGTGACGGGGACCTCCAGTTCCAAGGCTCAGGTTCATTTGCTGCCTCACATTTGGAGGAGGGCCCGGGCCGAGGCTTGGCTCCTGCCCAGTGTCCAGGTCCTTGACACTCGAAACAGGAACCCTGTCCTCGATTGTCCCTGGGCTTTCCCTTAGACAACCCGGGAGGGTTTTAAGCATTATCACTTGCAACAGCTGTAACCTGAGCCTTCTTGTTTTGTCCGTCCCGAGTCCCAGCTGTTGAGCACACAAAGGCCGTGTCCAGCAGTTGGGCTACAGGTGTCTGTGGCCCCTTCTGAAGTTTTTGTGGCCTACACTGAATATCTGGGGATGGCTGACGGATGAAATCTTGCCCCGTTAGTGCCTCTCCTCCCTGGAAGATGGGCTATGTTAGTATACTTGCAGAAGGCCTCTGCTCATCAGTTATGAGACAAAGCTGGATTTTCCTCTGCGTCTTGTAAGACCCCCTCATTTTATCGTAATAGACTTTTTAATGCACCTTTTCACCGCCCTGGTAAGAGCAGCTAGCACACTCGACGTTTCTAGTCCATGCTGAGTATTACAGTGGCAGTGTGGCTCTGCTGAAGGGAGAATAGCTGTCCCGGAGTGCTTTCCCTCTCTTTTTAAGCCATACGGCTCATCGGCATAGTTTGGGACACTTACATCTGGAGTACAGCAAGCGGCCAAGATGCGTTGGACAGGTCAGCAGGATAAATCAAAAGCAAGGGTCAAAGTCTGAAACCCATCTGCAGACTTGCTAAGGTCTTCTGACAGGTGCCCTAACTGTTCCTTGCACTGCTGGACATCTGCAGCTGAAAAGGGAACCTGCACTCAGGTGTGTCCTTCCACCCCTGGGACTTCTAAGCCCCACTTTGGGTTAGACCTGCAGGGCGTGAGCTGTCTGCGTGCTCCCAGAGGACTGAGGGAGCTGAGGAACGCGGGGCCCTCTGGAGCACTGGGCACTAATGGAGCCCCTGGTCACCTGGAGGGGGTGGACCTTCTCTACCCGTCTGAACATTACAAAGGGGAGGTCAAGGAGCCCTCCTGGTGTGGCCGTCTCTCCTAAACGGACCAGCAAGACTGAGATCCGCCCCCAGACCTCAGGTCTAAGATGGGGGTCTTAGAACAGAGTCACCCAGGGTCTCTTCGTCTTCCTCAGGGCCCACCCTAAGTGCCACGGCTCCGTAGCCTTCCCTTTGATAAAGAGCCACAAAAGCCTGACCACGAGGCATTTCACTCCACCCTTCACGTCTCAAGCCTAGGTGCTCTACCTGGGGATGGTCCTGTAGGCTGAAGTTCCCGTACCGATCTTTGCCACCTCCAGTTCGCACTGAATCCAGACCGTGTTGCAACAGCAGATCAGCTGTTTTCGTTTTAAATTGTCAGGCTCAGACCTTTCCATTCAAGGACACAGCCGTGGTGAGGTTGGTGGACTCTGAGTGGTGGCGAGATCAGAAGGCCGCCAGTTGTCTCAGCTCAGGTCCTACAGAGAGAGGGGACAACGGGGTCTGCACTCGCTCAGGTGGCACCCCGCCACGAGGAGGAGGCCCGTGTCACAGAGCGCCCCTCGGGAGGCCCTGGCACAGACACACTCGACAAACGCCTCTGTCTGGTGACCCCGGCATCATTAAGCACAGAGGAAAGCCCCTCGGGGGCCTCTGTCTCCATCTTTGGACCCCTTAGCTCGCTAGGGAGAAGGGGGAGCCACTGGTTGGCCTTACCTCGTCCTTTACTCCCGGGAGTAGCTACTGACCTTCCCTGTGCAGAGTGCTCTCGGCCGCGGCGTTGAGCCCTCGATGCTCCAGCCTGCACTTCAAGTCCCTCGATGACGGCCTACCCGGAGCGGAACCACGCGGGCAAACCTGTGACGGTCACTCTGATGGAAAGGGAACAGTGCCGAGACGGGGGCCCTGTCTCTACAGACTCAGCTACTTTAGTTAAGCTTGTAAGTGTCAGCTGTTCCAGTCAGGCATCGAGCCCGGGGCGTCAACTTACCTGCGTTTACACAGGGAAGCCCCAAGTCCAGGCAGGCTCCTGGGCCAGGCAGCTGGGGCTCGGGCCCAGACGAAAGCCCCGGGCACTTCAAAATGGACAAGTCTCTCCCTCTGTGTTTGCAGCGCCCCTGGAGCTGGGTGAGTGGGCAGGCCCTTCGGGGAGGAGCAAGCCTGGGTGCTGCCCCCACTGTGCCCACCGCTGCCCCACTGTCCACCGCTGCCCACCGGTCCGCCAACTGCCTTCTGACTTCTTAAAGGAACAGTACACACTTTTTCTCTCGGGACAGGAAGAGAAAGGTTCCTCTCTCTGGCTTTGCATAAGCTCCTATGTACTTTTTTTTTTTTTTTTTTTTTTTAACTCCTATGTACTTTTGTAACCAGAAGCTTATCTTGTAGGGCCAGTTATTAAATCAGAAAGGAAAAAAGGAGATAGAGAAAAGAGAAAGAAAAGAAAAGACGGCGGCCGCTGACGCAGGCCCACCGACAAGTGACTTCGTCTGGTCCAAGACAGGATGGTGGCACTGACCAAAGCAGAAACCGAGAAACACCTGTCAGGGAGCCAGAGAGAGTGGAGACCAGGTAATGTCCAAACCAACAATCAACAAAAAACAAAGACAGTGAACAACTGCAACAGGAGCCAAGTGAGAAAAACCATTTACAAAACTGGGTTAGGGAGACCAGGTTCATTTCCAAAACGAGTAACAAAGCAGCAAACCAAACACACCGCCAAAGAAACCAGGTTTATCTCAAGAACAAGGCACAGCCTGGAGAAAAAGCCACATGGCTACCAAGAACGAAAGCCTGCACTCACAGCAGTCCCTGGGGAACAGACCCTGCACCGGGCCTGGGGGAGAGGGAAAAGGACGGCTTGTGCCGACAGGAGCTGCGCTCTCACGGCTGGCCACCAAAATGTTGTTGCTGGTTTTTGGCTGGCCACGCCAACATGCGACCCCTGGATGGCTCTGCCGCAGCGCTGTCGGGGAGTTCCTGAAGAGTGGCTCGCCAAACCAGGTGTTCCAGGGCGCTCTCGTCTTCCGCAAAGGACTGGACAGGGCAAGCCAACCGGCGCCACAAGTTTATTTGAAAATGAAGGATGAAGGAGCAAGGGAAGAGCTGGCTCTGCAGAGCAAAGCAGGCCAAACACAGAGAGGATACAGAGTAACAGGAGGACAGGAGGACAGGTGGGGCCCCGCTGCCTCTTATGTCACCTCTCCTGGGGTCTGGCTTTCCCCCGGGACAATTGATAGGTCCCACTTACTTCCCCAGCTTTGCCAGCGTTGCCCCGCTTGAAACCAGTTAATTCTGGAGAACCTGGTTTGGATGACTTGTGATTCTGTGTGCTAATGGGCCTGTGCTCACTCCAGGTGGTGACGACACTGTGACGAAGACTGGGCAGTCTGAATTCGAAGGCTTCGAGTAGCTCATCAACCTTCTTCCCACGTATGCAGGAGTGGGTCTGATCCCTTTTCAACCGCGCATTCTGCTTACATTGCCAGCCTGGATAAATTAGCCGTTTCATGATTGTCTGGAAGCTAATTTTAATTCCTCTTTTGTAGTTACATCTCCATGTAGCACTTGACTCTTATTGTCTTTAACAGAGGCTATTGAAATTCTTTTGTGGACAGTTGCTTTTTGTGATTTGACTTGGATAAGGAGGCACTCCCTTGTTAACCACACTTGAAAACACACCCTTCCACTTATTAAGTGGAGACACAATGTATAATATTTTTCTTACTATTTACTATATAGGAAAATAATTTGTCTTTTAAGTAGAATGTTCTAACTATGTCTATTTCTCTCCAAACCACATTACTTATACTTTTGGGCCCCAGTTTATGGTGTCTTCAGTGAAATAAGAAAATAATAGTAACAATTTTGAATAAATGTGCAGAAAACACATAGTCTAGTGCAGTCTTATCTCAACTGATTTTTTTATTTTTTATTTTTTTCCGGTACCAGGAATCGAACTCACGACCTTGTGCTTGCCAGGCAGGTGCTGTGCCGCTGAGCTAAATCCCCAGCCCCTCCTTAATTGAGTTTTTATTTAGTAAGGTAACACATGAAATACACGTAGAATTCATTTCAGGGGCAGAGTTCTTCAGACTATTTTTATTAAAATAAGTGGGAAAAAGAAAAGTCCAGTGCGAGGAACCCTGGAGGTTCCAGGCATCCACGGTAGGAAACGCATAGCTGCGCAGGGGCAGGCGCTGAATGAAGGCGGGAGCTGTCAAACGAGGAGCTACTGCTTAGAAGGAAGAGACAACTAGCACGGCCACCGCCATGGCGAGCTGCGCCGGGGGCACGGTGCTTGTTCCATTAGGTCTGCATCTCTCTGGGTCTTACTTCTCAGCTGGTGAAGCAATCAAAGCAGCAGCAGGTCTTGATGCAGCAGAGGGCAGAGCACAGGCCTCCTGCCTGGAACACACACATGCACATGCAAGAGTGTGCAGCTCCTTTTCCCTTTACATACGCGACAGGTCCCTCTGTGTGTCATTCCTCGGCTTACTTTTTTTCACTTCAAGCACCTCCTGTCCCCCGGGTGTTTCTCTTTAATTGCCTTGGAGGATTCCTCGACACAGAAACACCTTCTCTGTCTAACTATCCCATTGTCCCCAGATTTTCACTGTTACAAGCATGCTGCGATGGACACCTTTCAGAATCCCAGAGGAATCCCTTCGGGTGTTCACAGATGAACAAGGAGTATGGTATATACACAATAGACAACGATTCAGCCTTAAAACGGAGAGAAATCCTGTCCCTCACGGTAGCATGGCTGAGCCTGAAGGGGGCTATGTTAAATGAAGTAAGCCAGGCACAGGAAGACGAAGGCCTCATGTTCTCACTCATACGCAGAGGGTAAATACACTGCTGTCGCAGAAGAAGAAAGCAGAGTCATTTCCCGATGTAGGAAGGGTCCCGGGCTAGGGGAGGAGCAAGGTTGGTTATCAAGGACAGAGTTAAATCAGAGCAGTAAGTTCAGTGTCACAGTGCAGTGGGTCGCTTGTACTTGATGATACTTACTGCATATTTCCACACAGCTAAAATAAATGATTTTGAATGCTCCCAACACAAAGAAATGATGGATGTTTGAGATGACAGATAAACTAAATACTTTGGTTTTATCATTACAAATTATATACATGTATCAAAATGTACCACACGGACCATTATCATGTCAATTAAAAATAAAATTTTTAAAATCCTAGAGCAAGGGCATAGCAGAACACTGAAAAATGTATGTGTGGTCATTGCCCGCACTGGCCATGCCGTCCCCGGAGGTCAGCGAACGACTGAAATCCCCAGGCCTCCTGCATTCGCGTCCACAGCGCACAGTCGAACACCGGTGGCTGAATGACCCCGAGCTGCCCCGCAGCGCTTTCTGCTGTCCCTAGGCACTGAGGAGAAGAGTTCAAGACACGCTGGGAAGGACAGGCCCAGGAAACCCCCGGTCCTCAGGTTGGAACCCAGACAGCAACACCCTAGAGCTGCGGTCAGACCTGAGGAGACACCAGCTCCTGAGCGGTGAGCCCCAGCTCCAGCTGGCTCTCCCGCCCGGGGTTAGGGTGCTGTGCCTGGCCCCAGCCCGCTCCCGGAGCAAGCGGCGCGCACCATCCAGAGCAGCGGGTTCAGTAACCCGCCGGAGCTGTCACCAGCCGCACCAAGAAACAGCCGAAAGGAAAAGTAAACGGTATAGGCGGACCGCAGATGAGCCTGGTACTGCAGTTATCCAAGGTGGACTCTGAAGACATGGTCAGCT
Source organism: Chinchilla lanigera (assembly GCF_000276665.1). Taxonomy (NCBI): domain Eukaryota; kingdom Metazoa; phylum Chordata; class Mammalia; order Rodentia; family Chinchillidae; genus Chinchilla; species Chinchilla lanigera. Next base: position 933,111 of record NW_004955533.1, on the reverse strand, counting down.
GCTCAAGAGAACAAAACACCCAGTGCGAACAGTCAGTGGAGAGTTGACATTGTTCTAAAGGATCGATTAGAAATTCTAAAACAGAAAAGTGTGGCTGTAATGACAGTTTAGTAGACAGGCAGCCACAACAGAAGAGATTAATGAACTGGAAGTTAGTTCAGCAGAAAATACTCAGGCCACAGCATAAAAAGGGAAAAATGCGGAAAGAACGCATAATAAAACAAGACGTAGTGGAAATGTCAAAGTGTACTCAGGTACCAGAAAGGGAAGGGAGGTAAGAGGACAAATGAGTGTCTCAAGACCATCAAGGATTTCCTAAAGCCAGTGAGATGTCACATGAGACAGCAGAGGTCCTCTCTGCATCCATGGTCAAACTTTTTTTTTTTTTTTTTTTGAGACAGGGTTTCGCTATGCAGTTCAGGCTGGCCTTGAGCTCACTTTGCAGCCCAGGCTGGTCTCGAACTCGTAAGGCTCCTCCTGCCTCAGCCTCCTGAGTGCTGGGATTACAGGTGTGCACCACCATGCCTGGCCGTGGTCAAACTTTTAAAAACCAAAGACAAAGAGAAACCCACTGAGGCAGAGAAAAATGTACATTATTTTTCAAAGGAGTCAACAGTTAAGACCTTCTACATACAATGCTACATACAATCTATAGCCACAGGCAGATGACAGGAACTACTTCAGCCCAAAGACCCTGGGTGGCCTTAAAGAGACTTAACCCTAAAACTGAGAAGAGACTAAGGTGGGCTCAGAGTAGCAACAGGACTTGCATGTCATGTACGCTGCCCTGCAGCCCCAACAGAACTGACGGCAGGGAAAGGAGGGGACTCAGTGCCTAACACCTGGGAATAAGAAGACACGTGAGGTGGGCAGTTCAAATTACAGGACCGGAAGCACATTTTAAAGAGCAAAGGCAGACAGTTAACAGCTCATCCTGCGGAGGGCAGGGAAGGGCCATCGTGGGTGCCAAGGTACAGTCAGGCAGGAGCAGGAAGCCCCGTGGGCTACTGCCCAGCAGGGCAGCCACAGACACAACGCACGGCTGCCTCAGGAAGAAGAGGGAAGGATTTTGAGATTTCTCACAATAAAAAAATGGTGTTTGAGGAAATAGATGTTTGCCTGACTGAAGTATTACGCATGTATACACGTATCTAAACAGTACACAGCACTCCATTAACATGTACAAGTTATATTTTTATGTATCAGGTGAATGTAAAAAAGAGAGAGAAAATTCATGCTGGTGACCAAAATCAGGTGGTGGAAGAGAAAAAGAGAGTTACAAGTCAGAATAAAGGAAAAAATACAAGTGAAATAAAATAATATTAAACAAGCAAATAAAATAAATACGTTTATCTAAATCCTCTGCCTCCAAGGTCAAAAAAGAGAGAGAGACCAAAAAAGTCCTGTAGAAAACATGGATAAAGGATATTAATGGAGTTCACATAACAAGAAATACAAATGGATTATAAACTTATGAAAGGCATGTGACCTCATTCCATATAAGAAATGAAAATTAAAACTAACCCAGGAGTTACTAGGGCATATGGATTTGTCAAATCTCAAAAATAATACAAAATATTTATACATTTCACTGTATGTAAATTTTAAAGAATTTAAATACTGAATTCTAGCTAACAGGATACATACTTAAGTGCTTTGAAGTGTATGGACATGTGTCTGGCTTTGAAATGTATTTTAAAAAAATAAGCCAGGCAGGCCTGGTGGTGCACTCCTATAATCCCATCGCTCGCGAGGCTGAGGCAGGAGGATCATTGTGCGTTCAAGGCCAGCCTGGGCTACAAAGTGCTTTCAAACCAGCCTGAACTGTGTAATGAAAACCCCATCTCAAAAAGACAAAAAAAGTAGAAAGCCAGGTATGGTGGAGCACACCTGTAATCCCAGAACTCTGGGAGGCTGAGGCAGGAGGACCTAAAGTTCAAACCCAGGTTGGGTAATTTAGGAACTTACTGAGATCCTATCTCAGAGTAAAACAGAAACAATAAATAAATAAAGGGCTGGGGTGTAGCTCAATGTGGAGGTTCTAGGTTCAATACCCAGTACCGGGGCGGGGGAAATAACGGTGATAGGTGGGTAAGTATGAATAAATGAAAGGTAGCAAACCATTAACAGTTGTCAGTCTCAGTGATGGACATATGTGTGTCTGCTGTCTGGAACATTCTTCAGCTTTTCTGTACGTTGGGCACTGTTTAAATAAAATGTGAAGGAAAAAAGCCTCTAGGAAACATTTTCCCCCAAATCGGCAGCAGTAAAAAAGGCGGATAGGAGCTCTCAAGGCTGGAGGTTAGCAGCCCCTCTCACCCTTTGCCCGTGGACAGAAGCGTCCTCGGGTGGGTGCAACTTCTAAGAACACTAACCGTCAGGATTAAAGTGCGTTATCCTCAGCCGCGGAGGCTCCGTCCAAATGAACAGTTAAACGGACGCCGTTCTCCTGTCGAACCGTCCTGTACACAAGCCGACACAAAAGGGCCGGTGGCGAATGTCTCCGCTGGCAAAAGTCTCAGTTACTTTTCTCGCTGCCGACACAAAACACCGGACACTGAAGTTAAGGGAGGAAGGGTTTATCCAGCTCACAGCCTCAGAGGTTTCAGCCCGCCGTTGGCTGGCTCCAAGGCAGGCAGCCCTGGCGGAGAACAGCTCATGGCAAAGGAGGAGGCAAGCAGTGGGCAGCACGCTGCCTTCTCTCCACCCAGGCCTCAGGCTCCAAACCTGGTGCCCCCACGCCCAGGGTGGGGCTCCCAGCATCCACACCCAGAACTGTGCTAACTCAGTCAGCGGACTAACTCAGCACCCCACCACCCTTAGTCCCCGCATCACAACTCCAGATCCAGGCAGCTCCCCAAATCCCCACCTGTGAGCACCTGAGGCCTTGGGGGGAACTCTAGATACAACCCGTAACGTACCGGGGCCCAGGGTGGTCGAGTTCACATGGATGGGAAGCAGCATGGTGGTTGCCAAGGGCTGGGGGTGGGGAGAGTGGAAACTTACCGATTAACCGAACAGAGTTTCGGTGTGTGCCGAGGAGAGGTCCCGGGGACGGGGTGGCCACACGGTGCTCAGGGTGTACCTCACACCATACTCAGAGAGCCGGAGAGGGAATGTTGTGCTGTATCCTGCTACACTCTCTTTACATGCTAAAAGAGAAGGAAATAAAAGCCGGCATGGGTGACAGAGGGAGCCGCCCCCACCCACCCTGGGAGCAGCTGCCGGGCTGCCCTTCCGGCCGCGCAGGGCACAGCCAGAATCGCAGGAAGTAACAGATCCTTCCGTTTCAGCCCTGCCGGCCCGCTGCGCCCCGTGGGACGGCCACACCGCATCCACCGCTCCCGGCTGTGATGTCTGGACACCTTCCCTCCCTGCCAGAGCCGCCCGAGCCAGGGTCCTTATGAGGTGGTGACCAGCCCGCAGGTCAGTGTCCCTGGGAGCAGTCTGAGAGGGCACGCAGTTGTCTGTGGTCGCAGTGTGCCAGGCTCAGCTGGCCCAGGACCTATGCGGAGACTCTCACAAAGCTTGGGGCGGGGGGGGGTCCCCATTTTGCCTTCCCCTAGAGACCTGGGGCTTGGGATCTGGGCTAGTCCTGTCCCTCTCTGGGACTCAGTTTCCACATTAGGGATGCCTGGCTGTTGCTTCCCGGCTGTCGTGAGGTTTCACAGTAAACTGCGTGGACACACAGCACAGGACAGTCTCTGTGAGGGTGGGGTGGCCGTGTGGGGGCTCCCCCGGGAGCCGGGCCAGGCCCCAGGGAGCTGACCTCCGAGGCTGCGGTCCCCAGGGACCTGTGGCTGTGCTGGATCTTGGCTGGCAGGACAGATAACCCCCTCCCCTGGGAGCCGGGTCACTGAGTGCCCCAGGATGAACGACAGCCAGTGAGTGACAGCAGGTGACCGAGGGCAGGGTGGGGCTGCCGACGGTCCCCACCCAGCCTCCCCTCACCCCCGCAGCGAGGCTAGGAGGGAAGGGGCTGCAGCGACTCGGCCCCCAGCCCTTCTGGACAGTGGCCTCCCTTCCGTCCACCTCATGCTGGCTCAGCACTCAGATCCACCTACAAAGGGGTGGACTGGAAAGCCCAGCTGAGCAGACGGCATGGCCTCAGCCTCCTCCTCAAGGCGGCACCCCAGGCCACACTCCTGGGCTCCCCGTTGTGCCCCCACATGCATCCCGCTCCCCTGTGAACCCAGGCTGTGGGCAGTGCCTGTGGGTCCCAGGAGGGAAGCCCCTGCTCCCTGCCTGGTGGCCTGAGTGGAAGCTGTCACTCCAGGGAGTGGACCAGCGGCCGTGACGCCTCCTGCCACTGCGGCTCCCGCGGGCGTGGAAGATGGTACCCGGCCAGCCCGAGCCCGAGCCCGAGAAGCCCACGGCTGCCGCTGCACGATGGAGGAGCCCACGCCTGAGCCCGCGTACGTCGACGTGGACAAGGGCCTGACGCTGGCCTGCTTCGTCTTCCTCTGCCTCTTCCTGGTCGTGATGATCATCCGCTGCGCCAAGGTCATCATGGACCCCTACAGCGCCATCCCCACGTCCACCTGGGAGGAGCAGCACCTGGACGACTGAGGCTGCGAGGTGGCGGGCGGGGCCAAGGGCCTGGCACACCCACACCCGGTCTCCGGCTCGCAGCCCACCATGCCCGGGATGGTGCAGGCTCACCTCAGCCCCGCCGGCCGTCTCAGGCGTGGTGCCCTTGTGCTGGGGTGTGGGCCGGGGACGAGGCACCCCTGGGACCCTGGCAGGTGGGCCCTGTGCCCGCTCCCGTGTGCCTTTGGGAGCCGACTCCGGACCGGCGCCCCTCACGCAGCAGCGGTCTGGTTTCCAAGAACTCTGTCCTTAGATGCAGCACCGCACACGGGTCTGCACACACCGCCTGTGGCCACACGGCACCCCCAGGGACAGGTCCAGGGCGCCCCCGGAAACCAAGAGGCACACAGGCTTCTTTGAAGCCGTATTTTTTAAAACCAAGACATAGAGCGCATATATTTTCCTGTCATAAGTGAAATGTGCATTTTAGATGCCTGGGAAAATGCAGATAAATAGGAGGAAAATAGCTCTTACTATCCCACCTCCCAGACTCCACCAGTTGTATATTTCTTCCAGCCTTTTTGACATGTATTTTTAGCCGAATTTGGATGGTGTGCGTGGCACTCAGACCGCTGGACTGTGCTCCTGGGCCTCCCAAGTACACTCAGCTTCTCCCCACACACAACCCTCCGCCCCGAAACCCTGGGGTGCAAGGTGCGAGGTGAGGCCTGGGCTGTCAGTCCCGGCCCTGGAGGAGTGTGGCCGGCCCTGAAGCCCGCCTTGCTCCCGGTGCTGCTGCCTCCTCACTGCAGGGTGGGGAGGGAAAGCCTCACCGCGTTTTTGTCTTGGGGGTTTGGGGAGCATTTTCCTCACACGACTGAAAGTGCAGGAGATGGAGAGCTTCAAATGTTGACCACATAGGGCCAGGAGCAAGTCCTCCTCATCCTCTTCCCCCACCGCCCCCCCCTGCAGCACTTCTGGACCAGCACCCAGAACCCTGCTCCCATGCCCAGCCCCTCTGTCTTCAGTTGGTCGGCTTCCTGTGACAGGGGGAGGAGCATCTACCTCACGGGCTGTGGGATGAGATGAGGCCGTCGCCGGCAGGTGCAAGGGTCCCGCAGGCCTCTGCCTGCAGGAAAGCAGGGAGGAAGGACCTACGGCCGTGTCCCCTCTCCCTGCGGAGCCAGAGCCCAGCGGGACCCTTGGTCAGAGGGTCCTCACAGAGCGTCGCGCCTGGCCCCGAAGGACACGGTGCCCCAGCTCATGTCACACCGAGTGCTGGAGCAGACCGCCAGAGCCGCCCTCCACACGCATCTTCCCAGGCCCACGTCCCATCTGGAGAAGTAGGTACCCTGGCCTTCTCTGCATCACCTGCACCGCTGCCACAGTCCCCAGTCCCGCAGGCCACCCAGGAAACGGGTTTCCAAAGCACTGTCGCCTCCAGGTGACCCAGGAACCGACCAGGCCACTGATAAGCAGGCAGATCCCAGCTCCTGGCCGTTGCCTCCCCACCGTGCGCACACAGAGGGGCAGAGGCAGAGACAGGGGCCACGACCCACGGCAGGGTGGGGTCTGAAGCAAAGCCCTGGGCATCACCTGCAGCCCGGCAGCTGCCCTCGGAACCTACCTCAGAGATGCCGGGCGCCTGGCACAGGCCACATGCGGGTCACAGCCACTCCCAGTCAGCTTGTGCCTGCTCTTTAGAGCCCTGGCGTGCGAGCAGGGTGCCCTGGGGGAGAGCCACCCTCTGTGACCGTGGGAACTTGCAGAACCTAGAATCCTGCCCACCCTGGCCTACAGGACCAGATCGCCAGTCTCAAGCACACTCACAGTGGGCTCCCTCCGACCCAACTAATTTCACACCCAGGTTTACTAATGTTTCCCGACCCATCTTTTGCCTCCTCCTCCGGTGGCGAGAGGGAGCAGTAACACCTCAGAACAGGTGGAAAATTTCAGAATCTCTCCCAAGCCCAGCCTGCAGCTCAGCAGTGATTTTCCCCTTGTGCATGTCTTCCCGTCTGACCTGGTCCACACGCAGGCTGATTTCTCAGATGCCGTCAGCCGCACAACTTCCCATCGGACCCTCCTGATATCACACACAGCACAGCTTGTTTCCACACTGCTGCTGAGGCTTCACACGTACTGTGTTTCCCCGAAAATAAGACCTAGCTGGGAAATAATCAGCCTCAAAAAATAGAGACCAGAAATGCCAGCCCCAATCAGCTTATGCCGGCCTTCCCTCCCTTACGGCCACCAAGCAGGACAGCGAGGGTGGGAAGGGCGGGCAGGGCTGACGGGGCTGGCCTTTCTGCTCTCTGGCTTTCAAGGCTGGTATGTGTTCTGGCTAGGTCTTATTTTGGGGGAAAGAGGGTGGCATTCTCCTGGGACCAGTATGTGGCTCCCGACGTGCACACAGCCCTGCAGAGCCCTCTCACTAAACTCTTGGTTTTCCTTCTTGTACCCCTCACATGAGACACAGCTGGCGTCCGAGGGCCTGCATGGGAGGGAGGGCACCGCCCCTGCTCTCCTTCCTCCTCCTTTGCCAGCACACACCTGCCTGAGGCCGCCCCCCTCACGCCCTGCCCAGGAGGGAGAGACAAGCGGAATTGCTGAGTCCTAGGTGCTGTCTGCTGCTAAGGGAGGGACGCAGTGGTCTCGGGGATCCGGGTGCCTTCGGCAGTTTCTTTGCTTGTCCCGGACCCCGGAGACTCACTCCATCCCAAAGGGACTGGTTCTGCTTTCAGACGCCCAGTGGGGAGGAGCACAAAGCCCACCTGTCCGTGGAGTGACAGAGCTGTTGAGGACCCATCCCACCCCGAGACAACAGCTACCTGCGGTGCCCTGGGGGCTCTGTCGCAGAGAGGCCCACACTGAGTCCCTGGAGCACAGTCACATGCCAGCCACTCTGCCCAGCCGTAGCCCAGAGATGGCGCTGTCCAGGGGGCTGGCCGATTGCCCCCCAGCTCCCGGCCTGCACCTGCTGCCCCTACGGTCGCTGGCTAAGGCCCCTCCCAGCAGGGCTCTCCCTGGCCCCGTCCTTACAGGAAAGCCGGCTGGAGAGCATTTAATGGGAGGACATCACAGAGGCCGGCCCAGGTTAAAGGAAGCAGCGGCCGGGGAGGTCACTTGTCAGAGGACAGTCAGTGTGCAGCTGTGACCACGGGGGGAGGTGGGACTTGGGGAAGGGCTGGGGTGGCACCCAAACGGGGGGGGGAGTCCTCTGCCCCGCCGCGGCCCACTGGGAGAGGGGCGCCTCCCCCTGCCGGGCCAAGCGGGGCCCAGACCGGAAAACTGAAGGGCAGGGTCGGCCTGGCCCAGCCCGGCCCCACCGTCTACAGAGTGTGCCCAGATGGGGAGGAAGGTGGTCAGGGATGTCGGCCACCGTGCTGTCGGGGCAATGTCGTGTCCGCTCCCTGAAACTCACGTCACAGCGTGGCCACGTGAGGTGACGGAGACAGCCAGTGTGGAACCAAGCCAGCCGTGCCTCCCGCACCCCGCCTGGGCGGTCGCTGAGCTGCGGGCATCTCTCCCGAGAGGAGGCAGAGTAAGGCAAGAGGCAGTCGGGCCTGGGGTGCCACCCTGGAGCGGGTATGTGGCCCCTTTCCCTCCCACGTCCCTCACAGAGGGTCCGAGTTCATGGTGCTCTCTACGGGGTGGCCACAGTCTCCCCGCTCCCAGAGGAGGAGAAGCGGCCTGAAGGCTGCCCCGGAAGCACGTTAGAGCCCCGCGGGAACAGGTGTCGGGCAGTGTGACCCACACTGCTCTGACGGAAGCTCAGCGTCTCAGGGAGGTGCAGAGGAATCTGAATCCTGCTCCCACCCTGGCCTGAGCGAATGCGAACAAGAGTCATCGGGGTACCACAGGCTGCAGGTACTCCCTGGGTTCAGGCTTCATCGCTGCCCCCACTGTGGCGTCGCAATAGTTGTGTCACCCCGCGGCGCTCACAAGTCACCCCGGCAGTACAGTGAGCCCTGTGCCTGCCTGCAGGCTCGATGTAAGGACCCCAGGGGGCCCCGGGCCATCTGAGCCTCTAATTCAACAGGAAGCATTTCTTCTTGGCTCCTAAGGATTTCCAGGCCCACCGAGCCTATAGCTTTCAGGATGGAGTGGACTGTTGAGGGTGGCACGTCTCCCCTCAGCCAGGGCGGGGAGAGGAGGCACACATGCTGGGCTCTGGCAGAACGCAAACACAGCCTCCCCCCAGAGACGCAGGAATGGGAGGCTTTGCCACTGCTGGTGGGAATGGAAATCAGGGCAGCCGCTCTACAGAACAATACGGGAGCCCCACGAAAACCCGGATAGTAGACCATGACCCTATCCTGGGTGTGTGCCCAAGGGAAGCGGCATCAGCATTCGGGGAGACATCTGCGTGCCACGTTCCTGCTGCCCCAGTCGCAAGGACAGAGGCAATCACCTGTGCCGCCTGGCTGACAAGCGGAGGGGACGTGGGGCTCGCAGTGGGCACCTTCCGACCACGGGAGAGGGAGCAGCATGGACTGGAGGTCGTCAGGCTGAGCCAGATCAGCCAGACAGAAAGACAAGTACCACGTGATCTCACCCATACGTGGAACCTAAAACAGTCACCGTAAAAATCGAGAGTGAACAGTGGTCCTCGCAGGGGAGGCAGCCCATGGGGCCGCTAGTAGATGGGAGGAGGGAGCGGGGCGCTGTGACTTCCCAGAGGCCGTGCACCGTTGATTCAAAGCCAGGACAGAATTTTGAATGTTTTTACCTCAAAGGAGAGATCAGTATTTGAAATAGCTATGTTTCCCCAGATTTAAATATTATACAATGTAAACATGTATCAACACAGCACACTGTACCCCACAAATATGTACAATTTTGTGTCCATTTAAAAATAAGAAACTAAAATAAATGACATGAGAAGGTCAACAGTGCCTACTCCGGGTCAGGCCTAGAACAGCCTTCCGAGGCCCTGGACCGGGCCAGGTCGCCGGCTGTGCGGACGGAGGTGATGGCTGAGTCAGGTGCGCCTGGTCTGACTGCGTCCCTGTGCGGACATCCGGTCCTCCTGCAGGGTGGGGAGGAGGCAGAGGCGGCGAGGGGCAGTGGAGCCTGGGTGCCACTGTGCAGGGGGCGTCCGGCCCTTTTCCCTCCCACCACCGGTCGGGTACATCCCGCCACTCACAGGCAGCAGGAGGCCTGCATGGCCAGGCCTCCACCTTGGGCTTCCAGCCTTCATGTCCCCAGCCAGAAAACCGCAACCTGGTGTGGCCTCCGCTCTGACACCACGACAGGGCCTGGAGCCGCACAAGCGCCACGTGGTGGGCAGTGTCCGTCCACCTTGGGACCCAGAAGGGCCATTAACCTGCTACCAAGTGCTGCCCATCCCTGCCACCCGCCCCTGGGGACAGGGCCACGAGGGGCCCTCAGCCTTGGTCCACGCCCTGGCAGGCTGCAAACCCAGCAGTGGTGGGAACGCTGCCCTCCACAGGGAAGCCTGGGCCTGCAGCCCTGAGGGGCCGGGGCATCTGGGGCCGCGCCACGCCCTGGCTTGCCCGCGCCCCAGGGCCTCCTCTCTGCAGTTGGGCAGCAGAGCCCCCTGCGCACCCTGCTCTGCAGACATGCCTGCCGATGCGGGCGTCTCCTGAGCCGTCAGCCCTGACCCACCCGGGAGACGCATGTGGCACCCACGCTGTGTCCCCCACAACCCCAGCCCCTCCACTGGGGACGAGGGAGAGGCCCCAGCCCCCGCCCCAAGGAAACATCACTGAGACAGCAGCAGCACCGGAGCCCGTCCCAGCCCCCCACCTTGTCACACACCAGCATCCTCGAGGGACAGCAGGGCCTCTGCACCACCAGAGGGAGTGGGCATGCATCACAGCGCCCCTGAGGGACACCCGTGAGCTCCCTTGAGTATAACGACTGGGGTGCAGCTGAAAGGACTTTCTAGTAGTGGTCTCAAACACTGGTGTGCAGTTACTTAAACAGCTGCTGAACCCAGCCCAGAATTTTTAATTCAGATCACCCCTCTGTTCTCTTTCTGCTGGCCTGGAATGTGGGTGCAGCCGTTTTTTACCAGGGGGTGACCCTGAGGCTAAAGAGCCCGTGCTGAGGGCAGCAGAGCAGAGGAACTACCTTGGTGGCCCGTGGAGCTGCCGGTGGCCAGGCCCAGGCGGCTGCTGGATGAGACATGCTGCAGGACGACCGCTCCTCCCAGGGCTTGCAATCGCCATCCTTCTGCCCTGGGACCCATCTGGCCTGCCCCCTTCTCAGCTCTGCGGCCGGCCACTCCACTCACAACCCCACATGTCCTGGCCCAGGGAACGTCACCACCCAGCTCCCCTCGAGGACAGCCCTGGGGCCCCGCACACCCCTCCCCGTCTGGGCACTGGCGAGGGCTCCTCTGGACCCAGATGGTCCTGGGAACAGCCTAGGCCTGACGCGGTGGGCCAGCTGGGGCCCGAGGGCACAGCATGGTGACACCCAGGCCAGGCACCCAGACGAGGCTAGGCATCACTCGGGAAGCATCTGCGGAAGAGGACGTCAACAAAGCTGGAGTGGGTGCCTGTGGGTGAAACCATCTGGGGAGGCAGGTGGGCCTGGTCTAACCAGTGAGGGTCTCAAGAGAGACTTTCTCAGGGAAGGTGGGACGCTGCCTGCAGGCAGACTGCCCAGCTTACGTGCAGCTCTCCTAGGTCTCCAGGCTGGTGGGTCCCAGGACATGCTGGACCCCAGAATCACGTGAGCCCATCTGGTGAAGTAAGTATCCGCGCGCGTGCACACACACACTCTCTCTCTCTCTCTCTCTCCAGCCCTGGCTAAGGAAGCAGCGCGGCCACCCTGCTGGTCGAGGGCCTTGCTGGACTCACAACACGCAGCCTCAGAGCGTGAGACACAGAGCAGCGGCTTTATTCAACCCGGGGGAACAGCAGGCAGTGGCCACAGCAGGAGGCCTGTCCCCCGCAGGTCCTCAGGCTGGCACGAGGGCTGGCAGCACCTTCCCAGAGCATGAGCCAAAGCCCACGCGGTAGCCATCTCCCTGGCAGTGCCCTGGAACAAGGTGGATGGGGTCAGCCTCGCCACCATGCGAGGATGGACTCCTGCGACAGGGACGCCCCAGCAGAGGGGTGCGGGACACATGGGCTGCCCCGTGACTGGGACCCGGTGGGACCAGGGCCCGGAGGCCCTCCTGGACACCCAGGCACTCTCTCCAGGAGTCTGGCTTCGAGTCTGACCTCTGTCTGTCTGTCCAGCCGCCTGAAGCCAGGCAGCCCAACCCTGGGCCTGTGGCCCGAGTCCTCAGACCTCAGCCTCCACTGCTCAGGTGAGCACGGGAGCAGCCTGGGGTGCCGGGGACAGCAGGGCCCGTGAAGGGCCCGAGTGCCAGGCCCTCCTGAGGCCAGGCTGGGAAGACACAGCGGTGACCATGAGGGCCTTGACGGGGCGCTGCCATGTGTAAAGCTTACAACGTGACACTACCACAGGTGGAGGAGCGCGGTCTCAGATCAGCTGTCTGAGGGGAGCCAGTTTCCTTACTCCTGGCTGCAAGACCTGCAGGGTTCATCCCCCCGCGAGCAGATGAGCAGGGTCTTCAGCCCCTGGGCCCACGACAGACCAAGCAGTGCTCCCCGGCCCCGGAGGACTGGCTTGCAGAATTCTCATGAGCACAGCTCCCCTCAGTCGGGGCTGCCCGTCCCGTGGCCCTAACATGTGGAGGGCCGCCGGTCCCCAGGGGCCCAGGGCGCCCCTCAGGGTGGCTCCTAAGCCGGTCGCAGGGCCAGCCCTGCCCAGAGGGGCAGGACTGAGCAGATGCCGGTCCTTCTGCTCTGTGAGCCACGCGAGACGTCCCCAGGCCCAGGCCACACAGACTCCAGTGAGGTCACGGGGCGGTCAGTGCCGCGGGCAAGGACAGGGCCAGCTGCAGCGCCCACACCTGTGATGATGACCTCGTCGCCGTCCTGCAGAAACGTCCTGGTCTGTCCCTGCCCCAGCTCTATGGGCTTCGTCCCCTTCCAGGACAGCTCCAGCATGCAGCCGAAGCTCTCCGGCTCCTTTGTGACATGGAAGGAAAACGGTCACTCACGTGACACCGAGGTGGGGGGTCTGCCCTGGTGGACGGTGCTCAGAGAGACGTGGGCAAGGGTGGGGACCAGGCACCCAGAGGCTTGGATGCTGCCCCTTCCTCCCTCCCACAAGAGCCTGATATCCAGATGTCCTGAGTTCCCAGCACGGGGTGCGGCTAGGACCCAGCCAGGAGGGACCAAATCCCCCAGGGTATCACCTCTGGAAACTCTATGCCCGACCTAGGCTCACAGGGCACAGGGGTGCTGGGAAGGGCCGCAGCAGAGAGGCCCCTCCCGGGTGGTGTGACGCAGTGATGACCAAGAACACTGCAGGTGCTTCCAGGCTCCTGGTGACAGAGCCGAGTCCTGGTCTCCCTCTGCCTCTCCACCAAGGGGCCCAGGGCCCTGGGCTGGGCGGGGACCAGGCTCTGCACAGGGGCAGCCCTCCCCCTGCAGCTTGCACTCACCGGCCCGCTGATCGTCCCAGAAGCCAGGAGGTCGCCTGGCCGAAGGTTGCAGCCATTGACAGAGTGGTGGGCAAGCTGCTGAAGCATGGTCCAGTACATGTGCTGGACACAGGGCACAGAGGGCACAGGGCACAGGGGGCACAGGGCACAGGGGCCCCACTCCCTGCCTTGCCTCGCCTGCTCTCCCCAGCTGCCTCTCGGGTCCCTGAGAAGTGACGCGTGGCCCCTGCAGGGCCGCCCAGGGCCTCCCCTCCACTGTCCTGCTCCAGCCCATACGCAGCTCCTCTGCTTCTGAGACGCAGCCACGAAGCCAATGCTCACCTTGAAGTTGGACCTGCAGATGGTGGCCGCCTGGCTCATCCCTTCCCCTGCGGGCGAGAGAGAGTCGACGACCTAATTCCTGTGCTCGGGAGGCAGCCTGAGGCGCGCTGTGGCCTCAGCTTCCGTCATCCCAGCAACTTAGAGTGTGAACAGCAGGCTCATGGTGCTGGAATAACAGCCCTCTCTGCCACACAGGGCCAGGGCCACCGTGGTCCCACTGCACGCACGACAAGCAAGGGCGCAGACGGACACCTGGGCAACATGCCCACGCACCACGCGCAGGAGCAGGGCCACGCCTGGACACCAGCGTGGCCTGCAGGGCTGTCCTTATCACTAGGCCCCGCTGACCCGTCCCCGGCTCCCTCGGCTGGCCCAAAACAGGACTCAGGGGCTGTGTGCAGCCCTAAGGGCTGAGCCAGAATGCCCCGGGGATGGCCCCGGCTCTCCAACAGGCACCTCAGATCTGCTGTCCACTCCTGCAGGCCCGCGAGGAAGACGAGCAGGAAAACCCTGGATGGGGGCACAGGGTGGGGCCCCAGGCCCTGGCCTTGGGCCCAAACAGTGGGGAGCTTGGTGGCAGGGTCAGGGTCGCCTGGGCCTGGTGTGGCTCCCTCAGCACAGGAAGCCCCTCTGAGAGCCATACATGCACCTGCTGGGCTGCCCCCAAAGCTCAGGAGCCGGCAGGGCACAGCCCTTGGGCACGCACATGCCCACTGTGACCAGACACCTGCCACTGCCCGCCTGCTACCCACCTTTCAGGGCAACGGACAGGTTGACGTCGAATGTGTAGGGCTGGTCATGGCAGAGATACGGCAGGGGCCTAGGGTCCTGGGGGCAGAGCACAGCAAAGCGGTCGCTGATGTGGAGCTTGCCAGGCTACCCCTGGCAGCACGGAATCCCGGGACAGAGGGCCCACGTGCTCGGACACTGCGGGCGAGGGTGGGCTTAAGTGCCAGGCTCCAAGAAGGGAAGCTGAGGGGGTTATCAGCAGGTCAAAGGTCACACAGAGGTGTCCCAGAAGCCAGGGGGATGGAGGGTGGGGGCGGGGCCCAGGAGGCTGGGGCGGGGAGCACAGTCTGGGCAGGGGAGGGGTGAGGTACACCCCAGGAAGGTGAGCCTCTCACAGCTCCGCTGGCGCAGAGCCGCCAGGAGCCAGCAGAAACTGCATTCTGGGCAAAAGCGGCTTCCCAAGCATGACCCATGCGTCAGCAGGACACAGATCACGCTTGGTCTGAACAGCTATGTGTTTCTCGCAGTAAGCAGAAGGGCCGGTGAATTGGGAGGCTTTGCAGGGTGAGACCCGGTCCATGTCACCAAGGGGTCTGGCGCAGGCCGGGACGGACAGGGCGGGGCTCTGCACGCACAGCCCACACGGATCAGAGTGCAGCAAGGCCTTTGGGGGCTTGGATTTGCGGGAGACCGGGCAGGAGCTCAGGAGAGGCAGCCTGGCCCGCGGTGGCGAGCTTGGATGCAGGCCTGCAGGCTGTCTGTGCCCCTGAGCGCTCTGGAAGGCCCGGCGTCACTGGCCAGGGGTGAGAGGGCTGCAAAGTCCCAGGCAGCTCCGCAAAGCACGGCCTGAGGGCGGACTGCAGACCAGGGAGGGTGGAACCAGCAGGGCCTGGATGGCGGGAAGAAGCTGCAGGAAGCTGCCCACCCTGCGACTCTGTGCTGGGCTGCGGAGGGTGCCCACGTGGAGGACGTGACCTGCAGCAGCCTGGACAGTGGGGCCCTGGGGCGGGGCGGGGCGGGCCTCTCCTGCCAACTGCATTCCAAAGGCAGCACGCTGCCCTCCCTCAGAACAGACCCCAAGAATGGTGTTGAGGGCAGGAGGCTGCGGAAGAGTATCCAGACCACAGCCGCCTGGAGGTCACTGTGAGCAGGACCCTCAGGCCAGAGGGTGGGCAGCAGTGTGCTTACCTGCTTGGGGTTGGGCACTGCGAAGGGTGCGAGGGCATCCATGGGCACCACCCACGGGGAGATGCTGGTAGCGAAGCTCTTCCCGAGGAACGGCCCCAGGGGCACGTACTCCCACTGCTGAATGTCCCGGGCTGGGGAGGGCGGCGGGGCTCGGCCTTGGCCCAGGGCACAGCAGACCCTGGCCGGCCTCCCAGCCCAGAACAACAGCAGTGGGCCAGAGCAGTGGGCGGACAGAGTCAGCAGACAATGGGGGGTGCCCCAGGGGCCGGGGTGGACACCATCCTCCCACAGGAGGCAGAGGGTAGAAAGGCTTCACGTCTTAGCTCAGCGTGGAGTGAGACCTCTGTGTGCCCGGGCCTCGGGCCAGAAAGTGGGACTCAACACTGCGAGCAGCTTGCAGGGCTCTGCAGACCGCAGGGAGCCAGGGAGCCGGCTCAACCCAGAGGAAGCTGGGCTCAGAGCAGGGCAGACGCTGTCCCCAAGGCTTAGAGCCAGGGTTCGAAGCCACAGCCACACCCAGCAGCAGACCGGGAGCCCCGTCCAGCCCCACCCAGGACCTCGGCCGGCTTCGAGGTTACCGCTCCAGTCATTCATGAGGACCACTCCGAAGATGTGCTGGTGGGCCTCAGAGATGGGGATGGGCTCTCCCAGCCGGTTCCCGGGACCCACGAAGAAAGCCTGGGGGCAGAGAGGCAGTCAGAGCTGGCTGCTGCGCCCCACAGCCCCCCGACCTCAGAGAGCAAACGTCAAGGCTTCTGACTCGGGCACCGCAGCATGAACCTCTGCTGTGTCACCAGGGCCCCGGGCTGCGCTCGGTACATCCGCCCTTCCATCCTTCCCCTCACCCTGTCTCTCAGCCGGGTGCGCCTTGTGGAAAGTGAGACTGAGTTTGTCCCACATGGAGGCCTTCAGCCCGAAGGGGCCGAGGGCCCGGCCTGCCACCTGTGCCCACTGAAGGCAGATGGCACGGAGATGGTCTGTGGACCAACGGGGTACCCAATGTGCCAGGAAGCGGCTGGGGAAGGCCCTCCCCACAGCATACAAAGTCAGCGGACTAACGCCACAGTTTACTTAAACCCTGAAAGTTTCTACCAAGATGATAAGAAAAAGACCCAGGGGACCTGGTTATTCAGATCCCAGCACTGTCAGGTCCACATCTGCGCTGTCTGCACCAGGACCACCGCTCTGCCTGCCTTTCCCCGGCTGCCTCACTCCACCCCCGCTCACTGGGGCCCACCCCGGAGGGGTGACTCCTGCTGGAGAGCCCTCCAGTGCGGGGACCTGCCAGCGGTGACCGGTGGTAGTGCCCACTCCTTTCTGCGCTCCGGCCCGGGTCCAAAGAAGTTCCTGAGCAGGGTGGTGACAATGAACCCCCACGAACCCAGCCCAGGTCCCCCCCACAGCCATCTGGGCGGCCCTCGGTCCCTCCCCTGCACCAGCCTGCGAGATGGCCTGTGTCCTGCAGTCCCACGTCTGGGTGCTCTCCCCTCTTTAAAAGCACAGCCATGAGCGGCACAGCACCTGCCTGGCAAGTGCAAGGCTGTGAGTTCGATTCCCGAAAAATAAAAAAATAAAAGCCCAGCCCTGCAGCGTGGGGCTCCCAGGGCAGTGGAGCCCAGCACGCCTGGGCAGTGTCCTGGCTGCCCACAGCACCACAGCCGTGCAGGACTGGGTCCAGGGCACTCAGCTCTCTCAGCTCTAAACACAAAGTTTCATTTTTTAAAACAAAGTGCAGCCCTGAAAGGACCTCGGCTCTGGGTCACCCGGGCAGCCACAGTGAGGCTGCTGAGGTCGGCTCTGCCCCTCACCAGTGCTCGTGACCACCCGAACACTGCAAGGCTGGTGCGGAGCCCACCTGCCCGGGACACGCACCACGCAGCTCCCACAAGCTTCTGGTCACAGCAGCTTAATGAGCTGACTAATAATTACATAGAACCTCATTTACATGCTTCCGGTTCCCCCAGGAGTGGGGATGGAACATGGGGGAGCTACACAGCTGCCCCTTTCCAATTTTATTCTGAGACAAGCTTTCACTAAGTTGCCCAGACTGACCTTGAATTGCAACCGCTCCTGCCTCAGCCTCCTGCAGCTGCGATTATGGGTCTGTACCTCTGCCTAACGACTCCTTGTTAGCTCCCTGCCAACAGCCCTGGAACTCTGCCTGAACAACGCTGTTCTGAAGACACAAATCTGCCTCCCTGTGCTCAGGAACACAGGGCGGCGCCGGGCCTGCACTTGGGGCCACTAGAAATGGCAAAGTCACGTGAAAACACAGCAGGCAACATGTGCAATAAACACGTGTGTGCAGAACGAGGGCAGAGAGGGTAGACAGCGAGTGGCTTTGCTCGCCTCGGCCGGGCTGAGCACATCACAAGGCGTGGCTGTCACTGTCAGAGCACCAAGGGCCACGAAGGCGCTGTGAAAACTCCTTCTGAGGACACAGACCAACGGTAACAGCAGGCGCATTCACGGCACAGAACCTGTGACTAAGGGGGCCGGACTGCACCCTGGGGCCAGAAGGGGACACAGAGCTCCCCTGGGGCGCTGTGCGCATGAGTGGCAGAGGCTTGGGAGGCCCGGGAGACCCGGTCAGCACTGTGGACAGCTCACCATCTCTAGCTCCACGTCCAGGAGCTTGCACGGCCCGTACACAGGAGGCTTGGCTGGAACAAGGCCGGAGAAAGGGGCTGCCATGAGCATGGGCCTCAAACGCAGGGCCAGAGCCGGGGTGGGCACAGCCGGCTGGGGCTCTGGTCACTCACAGTTATCAGGCCTCATCTGTCCCACGGGCCTGCGGATCGGGGTGCCGGACACCACGACGGAGGAGGCACGGCCGTGGTAGCCCACAGGCAGGCTCAACCTGGGGAAGCAAGAGAAGCTGCAAGGCATGAGGCGGCCACGTGGTGAGGAGCAGCCTGGACAGAAATCACGGCTAAAACTCCGAAGTGTGCAGGGCTCTGAGACACCATGGGCAGCTGAGGTCCCTGGTGTGGAAAGACGGTCCGACATCTAAACGCAGGTTGCTGTGACCACAGAGCTCTGCTGCTCCCCTTCCCTCCCCACCCCAGATCCTGGTGGTGGGAGGGGAACAGGCTGACCCTGCCCTCCAAACGCTACACAGCAACTTCGACTGCATGGGCTACAGGGCACACTGAGGCTGCAGACGACAGGGCCCACGGGAAAGAAAGAGGCAAGAGCCTTGGAAAGTGGGGGACGTCAGACCTGTGCTGCAGAGAGGGGTGGCTCCCCAAGCACAGCCACACCCTAAGCCCCTGAAAACATGGTAAGGGTCTCAGCAGATGCAGCTGCTTTAGGGATCTTGAGACGTGGCGGTCTGGGTGGGCCCTGCCACCCTTACAGCAGACAGCGGAGGATGCAGCAGGCGAAGAGGCAGCCCAGGGGTGAGCCCGGGGTGGACAGTGCCACCCGCGATTTCGGACCTGGACAGGAGAGGGTGAATGTGTGTGGTCACAGTCACCCTGTCCTGGGCCTCTGTCACGGCAGCCTGAGGCTACTAATACAGACCCACATCATACCTCACCCACGGAAGGAAATTCCAGACGGACTAACGATCTACATGTACAAGGAAGATGTACTGTCAGTACTAGGGAAAATACAAATAATATTTTTGAATTCTGGGGGTAGACAAAGCCTTCCTAAACAAGACACTAAAGTAAATGACATAAAGAGTATGTTTCATTTTGTAAAAATGCAAAACTTCCACATCTAGAGAAACTGCAAAGTAAACAGACAGCACACAAACTGAGACTCCTTTTCCAGAATGCTTAGGACTCCAGTTTTTTCAGATACTGGAATATTTGCGTGTACATAACGAGATAGCTTGGGAACAGGACCCAAGTATAAACACAAAATTCATTTGTTTCATACACACCGCATATATGCCTGGAAGTAATTTTACAGAATATTTTTAACGCTTGTGCAGGAAGTTCAGTGTGTGCACCTCAAACCACCAGAAAGAGTCACTGTGTGTGACATCATGCAGCACTTCACATGTTTCAGATTCTGAAGCATTTGGAGTTCATGTTTTCAGATGGGGTGCTCCTCCCGGAGCGGGAGGACACTTCTGCCGTGCTCTGCGGCAGCAGGCTGACCTCTGTGACTCGTCACTCTCTGTCAGGCTGCTTACAGCAGCATGACGGTGGTGCTGAGGTAGGAGCGCATGCAGGAGTCCCTGTGAAGGGACGCACCGGAAGACACTGGTAGTCTCCTCCGGAAAGGAGAGCTGTATGCATCTACTCACTCTTTCGTGTTGGTTTTAATTTGTCAAATGTTAGCTAACTCACTATGTCCTATCTGTCATATCCAAAAACTTATTTTGTAAGTGACTGAGGTATGATTAGGTTTATTTACACAGAGAGATGTCAATCATAGTGAAATAGTAAAACTCAGCAGGTCACTCTCTGTTCACTGAAGAAGTTAATTTGAAGAAATAAACTATGTGCACATGTGTGTGTCACTGAGGACCAGCTGGCAGAGGGCGACACACCCAAGCACTGTAATGACCTCTGGTGTGTGTGGGGAGCCCCCTTTCTCCCTTTTCCTGCCTTTATTGGATTAAGCTATAAGATGTTGCTGTAGGCAATGGCACAATGTGTAATAATCCAGAGGAACAACAGGAGCTCTCGCCTTGCTGTTTCACCCGCTCCCTGAGAAAGGCAGTGCTGAGCTACTATTCCACACTCACCTGCCCACACAGACATATGGGGCCCATAATATGTCAACAAAACACAAATGACACATATATATGTGTGTACATGTGGGTACGGGCAACTGTGGGTATGCCTTAAACGGAAGCCCCATATCCAGATCCTAATCCCTGGGGCTAATGGATGTTACCCTACCAGGCAAAAGGGATTAAGCTAAGGTTCCTAAAACATAGTGATTAACGCTTGTTATTCTGGTGAGCTGTGGCTGTAGTTAAACCAGTGATGGCAAACCTTTTAGAGCCCGAGCACCCGAACTGCAACCCTCAACTCACTTATTGCAAAGTGCCAACACTGCGATTAAACCTGAATACTGAGGTTTTAGTTCAGAAAAACAGCTCACACATTAGCATCTCTTGTCTTGAAGGAAAAGCAACTCTCATGCCATAGGCTTGCCACCACTGAATTAAGGGGTCCTTATAGGACTCAGGCAGGAAGGCTGAGCAGAAAGCAGGGCTATAGGGGCAGTAGGGAGAGGCCGTGCGAAGGAGCATGAGTCACGGTGGCTTCAAAAACTGGGAAGATGGGGCAGTGGCTCCTTCCAGTTGCACCAGAAGAAACTGCCCAGCTGACGCCGTGACTCCCCCACCTCCCCACGCCGATTCAGAACGGAAGAGAGTGGGACGGTGGTAAGGTGCCAAATCTACAGCAATTTGTTAGGGCAGAACAGGGAACTGACATATATGCTCTTCACCAAAATGAGAACACACCTTTCATAACACCCTGCAGTTTGCTTCTTACCCTTGACGTATGTCATGTGCGCCTCTCAATCTAAATCCTTCAGTAATTTATGGACAGTTTATACTGGGGAGAGAGTACTTCTCCTCCACCAGTGACCACTCAGGCTGCCTGCGCCCGCTGCCAGGAGCCCTGCCAGGTCATGAAAGTGCTGCTATTCTTTTTACTCCTGAAGGACAGACACAGAGAAACAGCCTGTAGGTCAAGGCACGCACAGTGAACTGACACGTGTTTTTGTGCACCTTCCCGTAAGTGTGGGTTCATTACCATAAGCACAGCGTTGAGCATCCCTAACCCCAAGATCCGAAGTGTTCCACAGTCTGGAACGCTGAACCACAACACGAAATCACAATGTGGAAAATTGCCCTGGGCTAAGCACTTGCCTGGAACACACAGGTCCTGGGTAAAGTCCCCAGCATTGCAACGAACAGATATGTGTGAAACTGGCTGCCAGGCTGTGCAAATAAGGCATACATGGAACAAAAACTTCACGGTTAGACCTGGGGCCATGGGGCATCTCATTATGTATAAGCAAACATCCAAAAGCCTGAGATCTGAAATGCTTACAATAAGGGTAACTCAACTGGCGTCACTTGTGTAATACAGGGTATGTAGACAAGGTAACAAGGCATAGTGCAGGCCGCCCTGCCCCACCTCACGGGCGCCCTGTCTGCATTCGCCCCTCCAGGACCCGAGATGCTGCCCAGCTTCCTCCCTGGGTCTTATTTGGCATCTCTAGGTGGCGACCTGCCCTTGCGTCCTCTCCCTTCTCCCTTGGCCCAACAGATCTCTCTCTGACTCATCCTTGCTGAGGGTGCACCAGCCCGTCTGTCCAGGTCCTCTTCAGTTTCCAGTGGCCACCATATCCAGAGGACAGCACAGAGCAAAGGGCCGGGACCCCAGCTGTCTCCCTCCCAGCATCGGGCGGGCGGCAGGCCTCCCACTGTCCTTGGGTAGGGCGCTCTTTCTCTGAGGCTGTGTGCTCTGGCTCACAGTTCTAACCTGAGCTGCCTCACAGGACACCCAGGAGACCAAGTGAGTGCACATCTGCGCTGGGCCACACTTTCAGGGGCGCTAAGGAGAGGGCACCCTTGCTGACTCCCATTCAACAGAAGGTGCTAAATGCGGAGAATGCTGAGAATTAAGAATCGCAATAGAACAGTAACAGCTTACAAAGACAGCTCAGAAGGCCACGGCAACTCAGGGACCCCAGAGCCAACCTCTGCTCTTTTGCAGAACAAGCTCAAGAGACCCGCACCTGAGTCCCACAACAGGTCCCCAGCCACAGCAGCGGGGCTGGAAGCCAAGGCAACCACTCTGGGAGAGTGCGACTTCCCCACCACCTCCCCTCACTCCAGTTTCCTCCCTGGTTGGCTTATACCTGCAGAGCTTGGCAGCGCCTGGGAAATGGACAGAATCCACACTCGCCAGCCTACCACATCCACATGTAACCCGTAAGCCATACGTGACAGCTGCACACGTGAGGGGCAGCAGACCGTGCTCACCCACACACGGGGTTGGACGTACCAGTTGGGCATCAGCGCATTCTCTTTGCCCCTGAACATGGTCCCAATGTTGGTGGCGTGCTGCCGGGAGGAGTAGAAGTCTGTGTAGTCTCCTGGGGAAGAGGACCGAGCACAGCCTGTTAGTGACCCGATGGGGAGAAGGGACATTTCCTGGCTGGTGCGTCCCACAGTTCACCCCAAACAGGACACAAACGGCCTCAGTTCCGACTTGGCTTAGAATCCCCAACTGACTTAGAAATAAGCAGCCAGCACATTCTGAACCAGCCCATGGAGTCTGACCCAAGAGGCCCACACTGTCTCCTGCCCTTGCCAGCAGCAGCAGGAACCCTTCACCTCGTCTGCACAAGCTGTGCCTGCCCCAGGCCAGGTTCAAATCCACGCAGTCCTTCGACTCCGGGGGGCACCCTTTCTTCTGCAGCTCCAGGAGTGCCGGGTCATGTGCCCAGTCTCTGCAGTCCCAGCCTGAACTGCCCAAATCTGTGGACTCCCTTGGGACCAGGAGCACTGTCCCGTGCACTGCCCCTGGCTGGGGTTATGAATGCAGGGCTTCCTAAGCAGCAGGTGCCCTGTCTCCTCTTGGGGATGAGTTACTAAAATCTGCAGAATCCAGCTGGGAGTTGCTTTTTTGTCTTCCTAAATCTTCTGCCCCTCCCCAAAAGCTGAGGGCTCCAGTCCCACTAGGCAGGGCTACAAGGGGCAGTGCGAAGGGTGAGGAGAGGTGGCAAAGTCCAGGGGCCGTGGGGGGCGCAGACAGACCGAGCCCTTGTTGTTGCTCCCTGCCTCCAGCCCCATGGCACAGAATGCATCCAGGGTGCAAAACAAAACAGGAAACAGCCCCAGTAGTGCGCGGCAGTGACGGGAATCCTGGGATCCACCGGCTCCCCAAGAAAGAGCACAGCCTGCGGTGCACGTGACAGGAAACGGGGCCCGGTCCCCACCCCACCTCCATCCGCTTCGGCCAGGCTGCAGCCCAGAGGACAGGGCCCGACTGGAGGCTGGTCCAGAGCCCCGAGCTCCCTCCCGAGGGCAGGGCTGCCAGCGTCTCAGGGCCCAGGCACCCAGCAAGCCCCAGCCAAGGCCTTGTCCTGCACTCCTGCCTCAGTGGCCCAGTCTGTGATCGGCTCGGACTAAGTGAGCTGCACTCTCCACACTCCGGGGTCAGTCCAAGCATGCACCCTGGGCGCAGACACTCAGCCTCTGGCTCCCTTCTCGGAGCTGCTCGCAGACGGCAGCTCGGGGCCCTCGTCCCACAGCCTTTCAGGAACAGTGACTAGCTGGCCGACAGGAAGCCACGCGGCTGGTCACAGATTTGAGCAGCCGAGCCAACGCCAGCCTGGTACTGAGACTGGCCAGGCTCAGGGAGCAGGTGACAGGACTTCTCTCCCACCGTCCGCAGGGGCACTCACCGATGGTGGCCGGGAGGTGCATGGTGGCCGCGGCCTGCGAGGTGAGCGCACTGCAACAGGAGCCAGGGCTTCAGGGGCGGGTGGGTGGCAGGGAAGCAGGCTCTGTCTGTGCCCCCCTCAGGCCGAGCCCACGCTGTGCCAGGCCTGCTCGCCCTCTCCAGGGGCACAGGGAGGAGGAGTCACTAAGGCCCAGGGACAGGCTGGACTGGCAGGAACTCCCTCTCCAGACACTGGCAAGGGCACACGTGACGCTGACAGACACAGGGTGGTGTCTGGGGGAAGCCCAGGTGGCCCAGAGTCCTCCAGCACATAGGGTGGCAGAGCCTGACCCACCACAGCAGGACCCAGAGTGTTCCAGTCTGCCGCCTGGCCCCCGTCTCCCGGTCCCCGCCTCCCCGTGACCCCGTCTGCCGCCCGGCTCCGTCTCCCCGTCTCCCGTCTGCTACCCGGCCCCATCTCCCCGTGTGTCCTCCCATCTGCTACCGGGCCCCGTCTCCCCGTGTGTCCTCCTGTCTGCCGCCCGGCCCCGTCTCCCCGTCTCCCTGTCTGCCGCCCGGCCCCGTCTCCCCGTATGTCCTCCCGTCTGCCGCCCGGCCCCGTCTCCCCGTGTGTCCTCCCGTCTGCCGCCCGGCCCCGTCTCCCCGTCTCCCTGTCTGCCGCCCGGCCCCGTCTCCCTGTGTGTCCTCCCATCTGCCGCCCGGCACCCGTCTCCCCGTGTGTCCTCCCGTCTGCCGCCCGGCCCCGTCTCCCCGTCTGCTACCCGGCCCCGTCTTCCCGTGTGTCCTCCCATCTGCCGCCCGGCATCCGTCTCCCCGCTCCCCGTCTGCCCCCAGTCCCCGCCTCCCCGTGACCCCGTCTGCCGCCCAGCCCCGTCTCCCCGTCTGCTACCCGGCCCCGTCTCCCCGTGTGTCCTCCCGTCTGCCACCCGGCCCCGTCTCCCCGT
>NW_004955533.1:898413-908412 GCF_000276665.1 Chinchilla lanigera | reverse complement strand
CCCGGCCCCGTCTCCCCGTCTCCCCGTCTGCCGCCCGGCCCTGTCTCCCCATCTGCCACCCGGCCCCGTCTCCCCGTGTGTCCTCCTGTCTGCCGCTCGGCCCCGTCTCCCCGTCTCCCCGTCTGCCGCCCGGCCCCGTCTCCCCGTCTCCCCGTCTGCCGCCCGGCCCCGTCTCCCCGTCTCCCCGTCTGCCGCCCGGCCCCGTCTCCCTGTGACCCCGTCTGCTGCCCGGCCCCTGTCTCCCCGTCTGTCCTCCCGTCTGCCGCCCGGCCCCATCTCCCCGTGACCCCGTCTGCCGTCTGGTCCACCCGGCCCCGTCTCCCCATGTGTCCTCCTGCCTGCCGCCCGGCCCCGTCTCCCTGGGACCCCATCTGCCGCCCGGCTCCGTCTCCCCGTGTGTCCTCCTGCCTGCCGTGCCCACACGCTCCTCACCGCCCCCGAAGCTCCACATCATCCCGGAGCCTGGGTTGGCCAGCAGCCAGCAAGTTCTGCAGGAGCGCTCTTGCCTCCTTCCAGGCAGCCGGCCCCAGGCCCATGAAGCTGTTGAGAGTCGGCTAGGGTCAAAGACAAAAAGGAGATCACACACAGGGGAGAGCCCAGGGTCCCTCCCTGTCTAGGCCTACCGCTCCTGTCTCCAAGACGACACTGGGGACCTTTTCTCTTGCTTCCGTCACCTATGCATGACACTGGAGGAAGCCACCACCTCTCCTGACACTGCATCAGCCCCTCCAAGGCCTGCACACAGCTGTCAGGCCCGGGAGCTCCCCGAGCCTGGCTTGCAGCTGCAGGTGGCCGTTCCTCCCAGCAGGGCCACTCCAGTGTTAGGGGTGTGGGGCCTAAGCAGATCCCAGCCCCCTGAGAGGTAGTTAGGAAGGGTCCAGCAGCCGTCCAAGAGTGGCAGCTGGCACTAGGGAGGCTGAGGGTCAGAGCTCCAGCCACACCCCATGCCTCAGTGGTAACAGCGAGGGGCACAGCGTCTTGCTCTGGATGCTGGGTTCCCTGCCCGTCCTGAGACGGGCCAGTCTACGTCAGGAAGGCTGAAGGAGACACCTGTGGAACACTCCCGGCACACGGAAGGCGCTCGGTGACTCCCCCTCCTTCTGCCACGCGTCGTGGAGAGGGCTGCCCAAGGCGTCCGAGGAGGGGGCTCACGGTCACCCAGGCACACGTCCGGTGGACTAGAGTCAAGGGCTCCCGGCTCCCTATACCCTGCCTGGGACAGACCTAGGAGTGCAGAGAACGGACCCTATTTTCACCAAGGGACCCACCTGCAGATGAGGGGCCAGCTGAGGTGCCCCAGGCTGCCTCCTGCCCGATGGTGGCTCTGGGAACAGCCCTGCCTTGGCCCCATGTGGCCTGAGGCTGAAGGAACAACGGGTAGCAGAGGTGGCAGAGACAAGCCACGTCACAGTGTCCTACCTCTGCGAAGACATCCTGCTGCTTGGCGAGGACAGGTCCAGTGAAGAGATGCTTAATGGCACTGAGGTCCAGGATCTGGTCCCCGATGGCCACACCAATCCGCGGCTGTGGCTGGGGAAAGGCGGCACAGTCAGCACCCGGGAAATCCCCTGAAGGGCTTGGCTGATTTGGTCAGGAGCCTGTCTGCTGCAGAGCCGACTGCCAGGGCTACACAACCGGTGCTCAGCACCCCACCCTACTGCCTTCTCCGCTTCCACAACGAGAAGAATCGGGCTCCTTCAGGGAAAAGAACTCAGCATGCCATGGGTGGGGGCTTGTCCATGCCCTACCAAGCCAGAGTCCCCATGAGTCCCCAGCGCCGAGTTCCTGCATGAGGAGGAGCTCACCACCCTACTGGGCAGCTGGACGCTCCTGCACATCTGACCCAGGCTTTGCTCGGGGCACCCGCAGAAGCTGTACCACAGGGTGGCCCGCACAGTGCTGAGGGCCAGGTGGCGTTGTGGTTCCAGCGGAGGAGAGCCAGGCTGCTGAGGGCGGCCCCAAGTCACTGCTGGGGCCACGTCGGAGAGGCTCCTTTGGCCACACAACTCAGGATTAGCATCTGTGTCTCAATTGTTTGGCCAAGCCTGGTCTTTGACCCCACAGCCCTGAGCGATGCTGTCAACAGGGAGCCAGAGAGGGAGCCTGCAGACTCTGCTTTCTGGGGTCCGCTCCTGAGCCAGGCTTGCAGTTTTGACCAGCAGCTTCGCCAGTCTGTTTCAGGAGCAGAAAGGCCTGACCGCCACTGGTTGCTCACCCTGATGGACTGAGAGGAGGCGGCCATGTCCTCACACACGTCACCTCGGACCAGGAGTTCAAGGGCCCACACCCTCCCCTAGCACAGCTGCCCTGGACGAGGCTGCCTGGACAGCCCGGCAATGCCTCGCAGCTCTGCCAACTCCCTGGCCTCGGTGTTCCTCTCTGGAAACTGGTGCAGGGCACTGGGCTGCACGGCCTGGCTCCAGTGATGTTCACTCAGACAATCGGCAGGGCAGAGCCTGGTCCACCCCTCGGGCCCTGGGCCACACTCCTGGCTGAAGATGAGAAGGAGCTGCCCCCCAGCATGTCCCAGGTCTAACGGCAGCAGGGCTGCCTGTGCCACCGTCTGCAGTGGTGCACCAGGCTGTGACCTGAAGACCTGGAACAACGCTTCAAGAGGCTTTGCTTTTAACCTAAGCTCTTCAGCACTAGCCCAGGGGGCTCCCGGCCTGCTCTCACTGCCACCCATCTCCTGCTCCTCTTGGGACCCGTGTAACTTGAGGCAGGGAGAGAAACCTACTTTAAGAGAAGGAACCTGCGCTGCCTGCTCCAGTCCCATCTGATACAAAGTCCAAAGCAAAAGTTCTAACTCCCAGACACAGGGGGTGCCGCGGGGACAGAGTTCCAGAGGCCTGCACAGCTGTGGGCTGCAGGCTGGTGGGAGGCCAAGGGGAACAACTGCTGACTGCAGCCCTCCAGCAGAGGGCAGAGGGAAGGCGCGCTCGCCCCCAGAGTCCCCGTGGCTGCCTGCAACATCCTAGCAGTGGCCGCAGGCTGGTGTCACTTGGGCGCCGATTCTGGATTTCCTCAGGGCAGCAAGCTCAGCACCCTCACAGGCAGAAGCCTGCCTTCACACACCTTCCGGCCCGATTGATGTGTGCCCTCGGAAAGGCAAGGACAGAGGGCAAAGCTGGTGGACAGCAGGGGCGGCTCCTGCCACCAGGGGGAGGCTGGCTGGGAAGGGCAGGGCGCGCCGGGCCTCCTGCGTGCTCCAGGGCCGCTAACTTGCTGTTCCCTTACAACATCTGGTCAGGCCTGCCAGTTAGGAAAACTCTAGCAGACCATGGTGTGCACTGCGGGCAGGCCACGGAGGACAGCGTGGGCAGCTGGAGGAAGGGACCCCACTTTCCTGGAAGGGGCCAACTGCCAGAGACACAGGTGCAAAGTACCCCCTGAACACTGTACCTGCAAGCAGGTGCTGGGGTTCCAAGGCTTACAAAGCCAAATCGGGAATTTATCTGGGGCAGCAGAAATCTAGCAAGAACTACCACCGCAGATGGCGGGAAATCTGCTCTTCCCACCCAGGGACCCCCTTGTAATCTTGCTGGTAAGCCCCCCGCTGTAAAAGACTTCTAAAAGTTCCTTTCTCTACCCCAAAGGGCTCCTGAATGGCAAGGAACGAGCCGCTCAGTACCGGAGCCACGCACTCTTTCCGGGTTCTAGGCTGGGCAGCCCGCGACTTGAAGGACCTGCCGGAACGCGGAGGGAAGCCCTGACCTCTGTGGGCAGGCTCGCTCCGGACAGGCTCTGAGCTCCAGGCTCGCTGTGCTGGCACGGGGGAGTCGTGCACACTCCACCTGCACGCACTGCTCTCGCTACCTTGCGAAACAGGCCGAGAGGCTAACCAACGTGCGCAGGGGACAGCGCGGCGGGATTCGAACCTGCGGACGCTCGGCACGCACAGCGATCGGCGGAACGCTGTGCCCGACCCACCCCCAGTCCGCCCCGGCGCCGGGCCGCAGCTCACGTTGTCCGGGGTGGAGAAGACCCCGTAGGGCAGGTTCTGGATGGGGAAGTCCGAGTCTGCGGCCACAGGGATGAAGGACATGGTGGCGAGCGCGCGCGGAGCAGCGAGCACAGGAGGAAAAGTGGACCGCAGCCCGCCGAGCAAGCCCCGCGGGCCCGAAGAACTCGCTCGCCTATTGGTGGTGCCGCGAAGCCCCGCCCTCCAGTCCCTCAGGAGAGCCCCGCCCACCGGGCCCCACCTCCGGATCTTCACCTCGGCGCTGACCCGGAGCCCCGCCCCTTCGTCCCTCAGGGAGCCCCTCCCCCTCCCCTGGAGACCTGGTTCTGGCCACAGACATCCCGCCCCTCGCATGTCCCGCCTCCAGCCGCTCGTCCGTCTCCAGGCCCCGTCTCTTCCGCCGGAAGCCGCGCTCTTCCCTGCCTGGAGAAACCCACTTCCGGCCGCGGCTCGGGCGAGGGTGGTTCTGCGAGGGTCTCTGTACTGAGTGATACGGGACCCTCGTGCAGTTAGCCCCAAATCCTAGAAATTAATTTCGAAGAATAAAGATTGCAGAACCATCCTATTATCTGTAAAAGGAACCAGTTCCTTTCATATTTAAATGAGTGATAGAAGACTATCTTGGTCAACGTCCCGCCCCAGCTCCCTGCTCCTTAAAAGCAGCAGGTCCCAAGTTCCCAGGCATCTCTCCCTGTCTCCCTCTGCGTCACCTCCAGGCCAGCAGTGAAGATGTGCCAGAGAACATGCAACTCAGCACCGTAGTAAGGTTGAGAGTGAGAAAGAGAAGGAAGGGGAGAAGAAGAAAACGGAGGAGGACAGGACGGTCCCTGAGCGTGGACTCAGGTGTGGCCTCCTCACTTGTGTATTAGAAATTCGTGTGACCACCTAAATAAGGCTGCAACTGTGTGAGCAGTGAATCTGTTTAACAATGCAGTGTCCCATTTCTGCAGAATCCTCGGGAGCAAAAAGCAAGTGTCACTGGATAGGTTTCTTGAAAGTTGCAAGACAAGAAAAAGCTCCCACTGAGCCGAGAGAGCAGTGACTGTGTCATGAAAGTCGCTCTACACAATAACCCTCTTCTCTTACCTCCCTCACGCCAGCCACAGGGTTTTCAAAGATAAGTGCAGGTAAACAGCTTATTTTCTGTATTTTGTATTTTATTATTTGGTATTATCTTACAGTATTGTAATCGTTTTTACACGAGTATTTCTGTGGAATGAATCATCTGAGTTTCCATTATTTCTTGTGGGTATATTTGCTTTGACATACAAGTGCTCTGGGTAGAGCATGTTTCTGAAACGAATTAACCTCGAAAACCAAGGTTTTACTGTAAGTGTAACCTGTGCCCTCACCACGTTAGGACCCAGCTTTCCAGTAACAAGTCAGGGGTACTGTGGGGATGGAGAGACAGGCAGAATCCTGGGTTCTTACCCGCTGCTCATTAAATGTGTGATTTATGTTTTCTCCTGGGACAGCCACAGATTCGAAAGCCATTTCTGCTGTGAACCAGGGCTGATGCCCAGTAGGTAAGTAAAAGCGGAAAGAAGTTTGACTTTCACTTTGTATCCGCCATTACTGTAAATCATGGGTCAAATCTCTTTCAGCTCTCTATATGGATATGTTAATCATTTAGGGCTGGCCATCTTTTTACGGCTGAGCAGTATTCCAAAACCAGGCACAGTGGTGCACCCCTATAATCTCAGCACTCCGGAGACTGAGAAAGGAGGATCATTATGAGTTTAAGGCCAGCCTGGACCACGCAGTGACAGCCTGTCTCAAAAATCAAAACAATAGAATTCCATTGTGTCTAGGTACCACATTGTCTCTACCATTCAGGCATGGTGGAAATTTTGGTTGACTTCCTATCTTGGCCGTTTTGAATAGTGCTGTAGTAAAGATGGGAATGTAG
This sequence comes from Chinchilla lanigera, assembly GCF_000276665.1. NCBI lineage: Eukaryota > Metazoa > Chordata > Mammalia > Rodentia > Chinchillidae > Chinchilla > Chinchilla lanigera. The sequence goes on along the minus strand of NW_004955533.1, from coordinate 902,542 downwards.
ATGTCTTTTGGACATATTGATTTTAATTTCTTTAGCTAAATCACCAGTAGTAGGATTGTTGGATCACACACTAGTGCTAGTTTTTTACTGTTTCCATGGCTATACTAATTTCAACACCCCCCTACACAGCGTTTTTTTCTTTACAGCCTCTCAACTGCTTATCTTTTACCCTATTCATAACAGCCATTATAACAGGTGTGGCATTATCTCACTGTGGTATTAATTTGTATTTCTCTAGTGATTAGTGATGTTGAGCATTTATTTATATACCTGTTAGCCATTTGTGTCGTTTGAGAAATGTCCATTTGGAGGTTTTGCCCATTTATATCAGATTTTTTTGTTTGTTTTTCTTACTATTAAGTTCTTTGTATATTTTGGATATTGATCCCTTATCAGATACCTACTTTTCTCCTACTTCATAGTGTCCCTTCACTCTACTGATGCCTTTCCTTTTTGGTTTGATGTAATTCCATCTATAAGGTGATAAATAATAGTGAATTTTTAAAAAGCTTCTTATAGTAAAGGAAACTGCCATTAATCCCCCTCAAAATACTCTTCCTCAGTTTGAACACTTGTTGTTGTCAAATGTTTTTTCATCTATGAATATGATGAGTGATTTTTTGGACTGTTATTTATTATTTTAAAACTCAAATGTAGAATCAGCCCAGCATATCTGGGAGAAATCCTCCTTAGTTGTGGTATATAACTTTTTATACAGTGTTAAATTCTATCTGCCAATGTTTTATTAAGGCTTTTGTGTTTATGTTCACGACAAACATCGATCTGTTGCTACTTTTTAATGTCTTGTCTGGTTTTGGTGTTGGGATAATGCTGGCCTCACAGAATGGTAGGAAGTATTCTCTGCTTCTACCTTCTGGAATAGAGTGTAGAAAATTCATAAAATTATTTTCTTAAATGTTTGAATTCACCAGCAAACCCATCAGGTCTTTTTTTTTTTCTTTCCTGGAAGGTAACTGACTCAATTTCCTTAATAAATACAGTCCTATTAAGATTATTTCTCCTTTTGTGAGTTTTGGTGTATTTTATTTTCAGAGTACTGATCCATCCATCCAAGTCATGGCATCTGTGGGCAAAGTTGCTAACATTCCTTCACCACCTCTCAATGCCCCTGGGATAAGTAGTAATGGCCCCCTCTCACTTCCAACACAGCTGCTTTTTAGTATTATAGGTGTGTTTGTAGACTCCAAGAGCTTTCTAGATGTTGCGAAGGTCTTTGGTTAGTCTCCCCAGTTCATCTCCACACCCTGACTTTCTGTTCTACTGGCCCTCTGAATTAACTTTGATGCTCATGTGTTAAGGGGGGAAAAAAGAGGCCAGGAAGCCCACTGAAAAGATAGCGTAACAAATTACACAAGTCCTGCCTGAGGTTTCTAACAGTTATTTAGATGTTCTAGAGACTGTCTGGGAGAAGGGAATGCTAGACATTATTGGCTGAGTATAAACTGTCTTCACAGTAGAAGAAAAGTGGCTTTTGGGTTGTATGCCTAATTTCAAAATTGCATTGTGCAATACAAGTCAGCATTCTAGAAAAACACGGGGAAAGGGCACTTTGTGCCGAGAAAGCCCAGACAAGTCAGGATATAAACAAAACGTGAGAGAATTTGTGGCTTACGGTTTTAGTGAAGATGGAAAGCTATATGGATCGATTTTTTTGACAAAAAAAAAAAAAAAAAAAAACCCAAGATACCCCACAAAACAAGCAAACAAAAAAAACTCAATGAGGCTGGTTCACCAACCATTTTATGCACAGCTTTAGTTACAAAATGTGGTCATGAAAACAGCTTTATAATTAACTTTCCCCTTTTTAATACTTTGGACTCGAGGCAGAGAAAACTGGACTAAGCCATGCCTCCGGGTTCAGGACGCTTGGAGCACTGGCTTACAGACGGCGCTGTCATTATCTACATACCCTGAACCTGCCAGCACCAAAAGCTGGATCTGGACCTGATGGCACCACTTACTCACAGGCTAGCCACCCTCCTCTTGTCTGAGGGCATCATTCCAGGTTTTGCTATTCTAACCTTTTGTTTTTTTTAGACAGGGTTTCCCTTTGCAGTTCAGGCTGGCCTCGAACTCACAGCAGTTCTCCTGTCTCAGCCTCCCAAGTGCTGGGATTACAGGTGTGTGCCACCATGCCCAGCTATTCTAGCCTTTTCAAAAATATGCAAATTTTAATTGTGACTCGTAAATGGATCTTCAAACTTTCTTTTTCCCTACTGCAGCAGAGTATACGAAGGGCCTTGCTAGGCCATGCATGCTAGGTAAGTAATGTACACTGAGCTAGACCTCCTGTCCTTTTTCAAATGTTTTACAGGGTAGCATGCATATTTTGAGACTATTTTAGCTCATTCTACTTCTTAAAAAAATATATACCTATTCCTAAGTGAAATAAATTGGACACACGTTTAAATGTCTATTTTGCTTGTATGAGAAGCTACAAGTGTAACTAAGGACCAAAATGACAATAGATGTTGAGAAGTAGGAAGACAGTGTTCAAACGGAAGGGGAAACAGAGGAGGGAGGAGAAGGAGAAAAGGAAAAAAAGAAACAGAGCTTGTGTAAATAAGGAGGGAAGAACGGCTGAAGGGAAGGGAGGAGAATGGAGAGAAAAACGAGAATTAAGATATATCATATAAAGGCTGGAGGTTTAGCTCAGCGGCACAGTGCCTGCCCGGCAAATGCAAGGTCATGAGTTCGATCCCCGGTACCGGAAAAAAAAAGATATCATATACATCAATTCCCTATGATGAATGTGACTACTATGTATAGCAAAAGAATACCAACAAAATTAATTAAAAAAATAATATATACCTATTTCAGTAGTATTTATTTTCAGGACCTATTTAGAAATAAGCAGAGAAGCAGAGATAGGTCATTCTTAATTAACAGTCATACACTCATTCTTTGAGTCAATAAATTCTTGGGGTCCATTGTCTTGAAGGTCTCGACTGTGTTAGATACTGTGGAAGTCACAAAGGTTACGATGTGACTTTAACTGAGAGAATTTTGAGTATCTCAAGGCATAAAAAAAATCCACTGTATTTCTAAGACTTATTTTGCTCACCATACTTGTCTTTACTCATTCTTTGAAAAGCATCTTAAGGTATGTTTTGGGCCAGGTACGGTGGTACACACCTGTGATCTAGCACTTCGTAGGCTGAGGCAGGAGGATCACTGCAAGTTCAAGGCCAGCCTGGGCTACAAAGTACCGTCAATCAATCAATCAATAACTTTTGGTGACTAAAACTTTTTTGTTTTAATAGACAAATTCATTAATGCTATGTTATAAAGTCTTCTATCTTGGTCTAAAGAGTTGTCATCTCTACTTTCCCTGAGAGTTTTAAAGTTTTGTTTTACATTTAAATCTTTAACGTCTTTTCCTATGCTATGACACGGAGATCAATTTTCACATTTTGCCGCACAGGTAACTATCCTGGCTCTAAATACTGCAGTCTCTTTCCCAATAGAACGTGCCACCAAAGTTCATTCCATCAATGGGTCTTTTTCTGGGTAGTCTATTCCATTGGAAGTCTGCCTGGTCCTTCCCTAATAAAAGCTGGGTTTTATTTGGAGGTACTGAGGATTGAACCCACTGAACCGTATTTCCCAGCCCCTACTATTTTTATATTGTGAAACAATATCTCACTGAGTTGCCCAGGCTGGCCTCTAACTTGGGATCCTCCTGCTTCAGCTAGGATTACAGGTATGTACCACTATGCCTGGGTAACATCATACTCTCTTAATTAACAAGGCTTCACAGTGAATCCTGCCATCTGGTAGGGCAAGTCTGAAATATCCTAGCCCTTTCCTTAGTTTAGCATTACCTAAACAATCTTCATGAAAATATCTTGTAAGGGTATTTTGATTGGAATTACTTGAATGTATAGGTCTATCTGGGGAAGAACGACATCTTTATGATATTGTCTTCCTATCCATGAAAATGTGCACTTGAGATACTATTTAGCTCCTAATAACTTTTTAAATTATTTCTTAAAAAGGTCAGCATATATTGTCAATTTCCAGGGTGACTGGTACTGTTGATAGTACTCTTAAATGGTGTCATTTCTTTTTTTTTTGGTTTTTCTCCGGTACCAGGAACCGAACTCAC